>NC_025695.1:45532027-45573849 GCF_000633955.1 Camelina sativa | reverse complement strand
AAAAAAAAAAAAAAAAAAAAAAAAAAAAAAAAAAAAAAAAAAAAAAAAAAAAAAAAAAAAAAAAAAAAAAAAAAACTACGCTTCAAGAGATATCTATTTTAATAATCTTTTTTTCTTCTTTTCCATTTACCCTTTGCTTTTCTCAGAAATCAGAATTGTTCGTACGTAGTTTCATATATAGTGGATGAATTAGTTTAATCGTCGCGCTGTTTTAATGTCTACTAGATTGGATATTTGGATTCGGTGACTTTACTTTCATTTGGATCACCACATACTCTAAAAGAATACGAATAAATTGAGGAGACTAAATTAAAAAACATTTGTTGTTAAACTTTTCTCTTAAACTTTAAAGAGACAATACAGTTGTCTGTAGCGTCAGTTTAACGTAAGGTCAAAATCTCACGAGGTTGGGTTGAAAGGATTAAGAAACTTCGGAGACCTTATTGCAATTTACCATAAAAATATGAATCAAAGTAAAAATAAAAATACAACAATAACTGTTGACAAGTCTTTTTTATTAGTTTCTCAAATGTTAGCTGATAAAAAAATGGACCAGAGGCTAATTTTTTGAAGGACTCATTGTCTCCACTCTCCACGACTCCACTTGGATACTTTCTTAATTTATTTTTTGAAGGACTCATCACTCCTGTAAACAGCTAAGATATTATTGTTAAGGCTGCTAGTTGTCATGAACCAAAAGCCTATATAATAGTTTATTATATGCTTTATTAACTAGTCAATTGCTTTTGATATAGAAAATTTGACTTATATAAAAATAAAGATGTCATAAATTATGACTTGCAACTTTTAAGTTCTTCGCAAATGACCAGGAACTGTGTAATGTGCTAGTTTTAAAAGATATCATATCACCACCATGTAACATAATTTGATAATTTAAATTCGAATTCAAAAATATACATAAAAAAAAATGGTGGATTTATATTCGAGAATTGCTTATTTTTTAAAGCTATAAATAATTGCGTATGAAATATTTTTAGGAAAAATGTTATTTAAACCATAAACTTTTAAATTTTGGTCATTTAAACCATGAACTTTGTTGTAAGCCATTTAAAACATCAAGTTTTGTTAACTAGCTTTTTTAAACATGAAATTTCGTTGACCAACCCAAAAAAGGCATGACGTGAAATCCGATAGTTGACCTATTAACAAACGTTATTATGTCGTTAATCACTCCGTTACTAGCAAAACGATGTCGTTTTGATGGAAGTTTTAATTCGAAAAATGTCATTTAAACCATGAAGTTTTAAATATAAGTCATTTAAACCATGAACTTGTAAATGTATGTCATTTAAACCATGAACTTTTAATTTTATGTCATTTAAACCATAATATATGAAAAATATGATCAATACTTTAAACTCTAGTCAATCCTTCAAACTCTAATGTAGTGTCCTAAATTCCTAATAAATGAAAAAGACTCAATACAAATACAAAAAGACACAAAATACATGATAAAGATCGAAAAAAAATGATGAATTGATGTTATTCTTTCTCTTTTTCAGAATCGCATCATGAGGCAGAGTCAAAGAAAGAAGAGAGAAACTAAACTAGGGTTAAATGGTTTAACCGATTAGGCTTATATACTTCTGCCGTTTCTAATAAACCAATCGGTCCGATTACCGAATTGAACCAAAATCCGATTATCCAAATCAATTGCGCCGAACGGTTAGGCTTTCTTTTTTTGGTTTGCTTCGATAACCAAAATTTTCAGGTTGTATAGTTTTCACCGAACGCCCAGAACAAGTTCATGGTTTATATGACAGAAATTTGAAAGTTCATGGTTTAAATGACACACATTTACAAGTTTATGGTTTAAATGACCTTTATTTAAAAGTTTATGATTTAAATGACATTTTTTTGAACTAAAACTTCCATCAAAACGACGTCGTTTTGTTAGCAACAGAGTGATTAACGGTATAGTAACGTCTGTTAGTAGGTCAACTAACGAATTTCACGTCATGTCTTTTCTGGCTTGGTCAAGGAAACTTCATATTTAAAAAGCTAATCAACAAAAGTTGATGTTTTAAATGGCGTACAACAAAGTTAATGGTTTAAATAGCCAAAATTTAAAAGTTCATGGCCAAAATTTGAAAGTTCATGGTATAAATGATATTTTTCCCAAATATTTTTATATCCTTATTGTCTTCGAATGGGAGCGTAATAATAGAGATAACATGACCTGAGTTCGTATACTATATGGAATATCCTTGGGTCGGTTTTGTCGAATATAAAGCATCGTCGGTGAGATTTGATGTTTTGTGGGCATAAATAGTGATTAATACATATTTGGATAGGTTTGGCATGCTTACTGTGACATATGAGTTTTGTATAGGTTTGATATGCACCAGATTTAATACATCATCTATATCTAATCAGTAGTTCAAAGTTATCTTTACTCATGTAAGATTATTTGTTGCATTGCATGTATAATATCGGTCAGAGATAATTTGAATGATCTGTCATATAAAATTTTTACAAGTTTTTAAAAATAACTGGGCCAGTAGTATTTTTGATCAAATAATAATAAACTATAACAATCATAATTAATTATTGATTCTGAAAAGTCTTTTCTTTTATATAAGTCAAAATATTAGGTGAACTTGAGCAAAATTTCCACAGGCCAATTTAATTTATTTGTCATAGACGTGCTTGATACAAATGTACGTCTCCTCTTGTCTCGATATCATTCCTTTAAAATTTAATTAAATTTCAAAACAGCTAGGAAATTTTTATTAATTCAAGATTCGCCTTTAACTATTACTAGAATTATTAATCCAATTAGTCTTCGAATAAATTAATGGTGGGAGTTGTCATGACACAGAAAGCTATAACAGTATATTGTCCATCTTTTTCTTTAAGGATTAGTCCGGAAGAAATTTTTTAAAATATCATAACTTTGAAGTTGTTTTACAAATTGTTAAGTTGATAATCTACTCATTTATATTCAGTGATGATTTGTCGACGTATAAGAACTTCTGTCCTGAGGATCCATAATCTAAATTCAATATGTTTATGAGCTCTCATATAACAATGAGACTGATTGTTAAGCTTCTTGCAAGTGTGTATATATTGTATAATAACCAGCTTCTTTCGTTACGAAAAAAATAAAAAAAAAAAAAGTCTCTTTATATTACATTTCAGTTCTTGGAAATAAGATAGGAGGAACAGAAAAGAAATAGAATAATACAACCATGATAAAACCACTCATCGTTTAGACATAAGTTTAATTTTTTTCACCCAAATAACTAGATAAACATGAACGAGAACAAATATATCCATTAGCTTCATTAAAAACTTTTAGGATGACGGAGTCTTTGTATCGAGAGTGGCATTGGATGCATAATGGTCGAGTGTTGTGATTGTTATGAATCACCTCAACGTCAATTTCTTTTTTCCCAAAACCGTAGATGCGTCCTGGCGTCAGACGTGAGAAATCTCCTAATACACACTGAATATGTAAGGTGACTCCACAATCAGAACACATATAGAACCATATACTTGGATCTAACTCCCTCTCACAAATGTCGCACCAATATTTTCCACTCGTCTCTTCCTCTTCTCCATAACATAAAGTGAGAGGGTGCCCATCGTTCCTATGCCATATCTTTTTTGGCAAACTAGCACAAGACAAACACAAGTAAAACTCATAATCATCACAACGGAAAAATGGTTACATAGCGCTATCATGCGATCACATCCATCACAACAGCGGTCCTCATATATATATGAGTCATATTTATATAAATATAAGGGGTGTATATGGCTATCATGGACGAGCGGCTCATCGAGGGAACCACAATGCACATCTACAAACAGGATGTCTTGATATGCGTACTCGAAACCTTCAGATAATATTCCACACTGCTCGCAGTTTAGAACCCCACCACCTTTAGTTAATGTGTATGGTCTGGTGCCAAAGACAAGTCTTTTCTTCTTAGGAAGGTTAGCACACTTTTCATGAAGAACAAAGCAACAATCATCTTCCTCACAAACGTAGATGGAGCCAAATCCAACTGGATGAATACATGCTTTACATCGTATGCACTCATCATGAATGACATCCTCGTCCTTGTGGAGCCTTAAATTATGTATATCATGAGTAAAATGACATATCAAGTTGTCACCCACAACCTTGAATGGTGAATTATCTTCGATATCAATAGGAGTCCCTTCCAATTCTACATAATCCCAAACGTCATCTCTCACCGCGCATAAAGAATGAACTGCATAGCTAGGGCAGAAAGAGCAAATATAACCCCCATAGTACTGACTTAAACTTCCGCGACAAACTCTGCAATTCAAATATCCAGCGCCAAGATGATGAGTGAAAGAAATGTTATGATCATGACGATTGATGTTGATGACACGGGGTAAGCCAATACATGTTCTGTGAATAGCAAAGTCACACTGAAGACATACATAAGTCGCCGAGTAATTTTCTTCTATCCCACAAACATCACAACTATACGAGATTCTCTTGGAAAGAAGGGTAAGTGGATGTATGTGGGTCTTGATATGCTCAATAACAACCGGTGGTGGGTTTTTGGTGCAACCAAGGCACGATATGAAATTGCAAAAGGAGCAGTGATAAAGCATGTTTTCTGGTTGTTTTCCACATACAAAACAAGTCTTCTTGGTATCATCAATAAGTGTATCAACAGGGATGAGTTTGAGAGGGTGGCTAGAATGACTAGGATGAGTTACCTCTTTGAAGAGATTAATGCAATCCATGTGGAAATTCACATCGCATTCAAGGCATGAATAGGAAGGTCCACCAATAGGATTCTTGCATACTTCACAAGGGAACTCCTTGTCTCGTTTCTTCAAAAATACCAGTGGATGATCATGAAGCATAGGGTGTTCAACTGTTGACGGTGGTGGCTTTATCCCACAGACCAAATCCACCTTAAATTCACATGTGGAACAACTATAACAGGGAGGCAATAGCTTTTGTCCACACAAATCACATGTGCCATCTCCACATTCATTGGTGAGCAGGAGAGGATGTTCGGGGTGGGATAGATGATGGTTGATCTCCAATGGAGACTGGGCGCACTCCTTATGAAGATAAACATAGCAATCAGGTTCGTTGCAATAGTAGCCACCGAAAATGGTTTCTTCTACATGGCAGCCAGCACATTCAGCCTTAATATGTTGATCCAAATTAAAAAGAGAATGCTCATGAAGGGTAGCTTTACTCCTGTTGTAGCCATTTTTGGATCTATATAAATCAAAGAGGTTCTTTTTTTATTTTTATTTTTTTTGTTTATGAAATCTCCAAGGGAAAGCCAGAACCCGGGAGACATCATTATGTGCTTTCTAAACCCAATATAATAATAGTAATGTTAAGAGTAATTTTCAAATTATTAGAAAATTACTACCACTATACAAGTGTAAATCTCTTAGCTGTTCACATGCGACCTTGTTTTTTTAAGATTTAAAATTAAGAAATGATTTAAATCGAAACAGGACGCGGACGACTTTACAATCATGAACCACGACATGAAACAAAAATAAAATATTAAAAAATATATATATATATATATATATATAAAAATAAAAATTTATACTAAAAAATAAATGTGTGTTTTTATCAAAACAAGTCAAAATGTTTCTAAAAATCTTTCTACTAAATCCTACTATATTAATTGAGAAGTATAAATATAAAACTAGCCTTAAAAAATGTAAAAATTTACATTCAAATGTCATTAGAAATAGTTAAGAAAAAGATAAAATCATTAAAAGTAATAAAGATAATTAATAACTAATTAATCATCTAATTATCTATTTAAACAGATAAACTCAAATGTGAATCCCACCATCATCGGGTTGTATTCTATTTACCGCAAGTTCTATTCTATTTCATTATCAAATCCCACACATGAATATTTATAACAAACAAACATAACTACAAAAATGTTAGCCTTCCCATTACCTAAAAATCTGAAGTCTTTTAAGAATTAATGGTCTATTCGCGTCAAGATTTAAAGAGAAATGGTTATTATTGTCCGATGAAGTATGCATGACAGTAATGTTAATTAATTAATGTTATTGTCATAGTGTCCGATGACAGGATTACTGTCATACTGTCCGATGAACTATGCATGATAGTAATGTTATTATTGCATTTGTTTACTTATTTCAGAGCTATAGCAATCATGTTTTATAAAGGTTTAAACAATTTTTTTTTATTTTTATAATTACTAAGAGGTTCTGGGCCTAGACCCGTACATCCCCTCATGTCAGGGACCAGAGCATTTTATATGTTCCCCTCCCAAGGGAGGTCCCTCGAACCGGCAACATCTAGACTTTGCCAGAATATCTTTACCAATTGAACTATCGACGCTTGGTAGGTTAAAACAATTTTTTTTATCGTTACATGCAAATATTTTATTGACAAAGGTTTTTACTTTCAATAAATATTTTTAAAATACAAAATTATTATATAAACTAACCAAATTTATAATAACAAACAATAATAAATAACATAATATATTACAAAAAAATTCAGTCTACGGCGGATTAGTACCTAGTAATAATAAAAACTAGGAAACATGCATAAAAGACGCATAGACATCATGTATTTTGAAACGGTGGATACATTAATACGCATATAAGTTTCTTTGTTCCGGCGTGTTTTCTTTTAAATCAACTCTTGAGTTTTGATTCACATAATTTAAAAAGCGTTTTGTAAAAAATAGAGATATATGTTCAAGAAGAGAATGATTTATATATGTACGAAGGAATTGACGTGGAACGCTTAATAACTCCCATGACTTGTTGTTATATCTTCCTTCTGAGTACTTGTCTTTCGTGGTGATGGGTTTCATGTAAGTCCTTGCAATATACAGTAAGTGGTTGTCCTGTCCATCATCTCTAATATGACTAGTTGTTCCGTCGTGAGGTGAGTTTGATTTTGAACATTAATATTTCACTTAATTTCAAAGATAACATGTTTCCTTTTACCTTGAACTGCATCTCTGATAACGACGTTGCAAGTGAATCTTGCTGATCTGATGATGCCATTTGTTGGGAAAAAATCCAATTCCCTTGCATGAATTCTCACAGATTTTCAACCATATATAGGTTGTTACTTCTTACAGACACTAGTAAGTTTTTTGATCTGATCAGCATAATTAAGTGTTCGAAATGTAAGGGTTTTATTTATTTTTATTTATTTTTTGAAAAAGGAATGTAAGGGTTTTATTTGATAATTAAGCTTATATTTAAGTTTTGATTTGCTCAGCATCTTTCACTAGAAAGTAGAAATCATAATCACTCTTCGATCCCTATTACATTTCGATCCTGGGAAATAAAGTAGATAGGGCAGCGAATAATACAACCACATGAATAAATCTCTCATCATGTAAAAGATAAAGGGATTCAAAGTTTCACCCTTTCCACGCACAAGATCTAAACAAAACTCCCAATCAACCTGAACTAGCTAAAATCGTATCAGAAAAACATGAACGAGAACATATGTATACATTGTCTCCATCGCAGACCTTTAAGATGACTGAGACCTTGCATCGAGAGCCACAGATGCTGCATAATGGTCGAGTGTTGTGATTGTTAAGAACCACATCAAATTTCTTTTCCCCGACAGTATCAATGATCCCTCCTGGCATGAGACGTGAGAAATCTCCTAGTACGCATTCCACATGCAATGTGGCTCCACAATCAAAGCATGTATAGAACCATGTACTTGGATCCAACTCTGTCTCACATATATCGCACCAATACTTTCCATTCGCTTTTTCACTACAACGTAGAGTGAGAGTGTGCTCATCGTTTCTATGCTTTATCTGTTTTGGCAAACTAGCGCAACTGAAACACAAATCAAAGTCACAAGCTTTGCAACAGAGCATGACATTCGTTACCTTAGTATGGCATGCATCGCAATAGTAATTGTCCTTATAATCAAAATATAGGGGATGTAAATGGCCATCATGAACGAAGGGCTCAGAAAGAGAAGCACAATGTACATCTATCTCCCACCCACTCTGAGATGCGTACTTAAAACCAGTAGAACATACGCAACATAATTCACAGTCTATCATATCACCAACACGACTACTTGCTCCCACTAATGTGAATGGTGTGGTGCCAAACACGAGTCTCTTTTTCTTAGGAAGATTAGCACATTTTTCATGTAGAATGAAACGACATTCCTCACAACTGTAGATCGGCTCAAATCCGATTGAATATGTACATGCTTCACATCGAGCAGTACTCTTCTCATCATGAATGATGCCTTCTTTGTGGAGCCTTAAGGTATGCTTGTGATGACTAAAATGACTTATCAAGTTATCTCCTACTACCGTGAATGGTGCAACATCTTCTGTGATCTCAAATGTACCTTCTAGTTCCACACCATCCCATATATTATTGCGTACTGCACAGTGCGAGTGAACTGCATAGTTACGGCAAACTACACAAGCATAAGCCCCAGCAAACTCGTCCACAGTTTGGCGGCAAACTCCGCATTTCAGATATCCAGGGCCAAGGTGATCAGTGAAAGAGATGCGATGATCATGACGGTTGATGTTTATTACCCGGGGTAAGTTGATATAATGCCCATTGACAACAAATCCACAAGGAAGACACATCTAGGCTCTACTGCTAAGCCCAGCCCCGGTAACATTACAATTAAATGACATTCCATTTGGAAAGAGGGTAAGTGGATGTTTGTGGGTCCTGTTATGCTCGATAGAAAGAGGGGGTGGCCTTTTGGTACAGCCAAGACACGTGGTGAAGTTGCAGACAGAACAATGATAAATCATCTTTTCTGGTTGTTGTTCGCACAAAAGACAAATCTTCCCACCACCATTATCGGTAAGTAATTTGGATGCGATGAGCTTGAGAAGATGATCAGAGTGGCAAGGATGATTTACCTCTTCCGAGAGATGGACACATTCCAGGTGGAAGTACAGATCGCATCCAATGCATGAATAGGAAGGTCCACCAATAGCATCCTTGCAAACTTCACAAGGGGGTTCCTCCTCCTCCTGATCTCGTTTCTTCAAAAAGACAAGTGGATGGCCATGGCAGACAGGATGCTCAATAGTAGGCGGTGACGGTTTTATCCCACAAAGCAAATCCACGTTGAATTCACATGTGGAACAACTATAACCAGCGGATTCAAGTCGCTTTTGTCCACACAAACTACATGGACGATCTCCCAGTTCATTGGTCAACGAGAGAAGATGTTGTTGGTGGAAAGGGTGTCTGATCTCAGATGGGGTCTCCGCGCACTCCTTATGGAACCAAGCTTTACAATCAGAATCATTGCAGACGTATCCGCCGTAGCCGAAGTTTTTTACATCGCAGCCTTTACATGTATTGTGAACGATCCGAGCCGAAGGCAAAATATTGTGCTCATGAATGGGTAGCTTTCGTGCCCCTGTATCCATCATGTATGTGATTCTTTTTTTTCTTTTTCTTTTTCTCTTTGGAGTTTTGGAAGTAGAACTTGGAGGTTCGAGAGATATTGATCCGATCCACCAAGAAATATGACATTTATTTAACGAATCAATGATTTGAAATTGCTCATCTTATTAGATATAATATTTGTTAAAAGTTAAAACTGTTGCAAATCAAAAAGAAGTTTGAAAAACTTCTAAAATCTGCACTTATTGAAAAACAAGGATTTTGTTATTAAATATATATATATATATATATATATATAATATTTCGATGAAGTACATAAATAGAATAAATATTATATATTATCAAAAATTACAATACATTGATATTACAAATCCAGTGAATGGTGTATCGTTTAACAATAGTCTTTTTTTTTTCATCCGTTTAACAATAGTCATTAAAAGTAAAAATGTCAAATATACTCATCCCTCCACTTAAATTACTAAAAAATACATTAATAATTTTCAAAAAAGTGAATAACCAGTCAAATTAAACAAAAATAACATTTTAAATCTAATGATTGAGTCTCCCAACAGTAGTTATTAGAAATACTTCATAGACCATTAGGTCATCTCCATTAGTCGTTACTTCCCTAATTTTTTTATTAAAAATTAATAAAATAATACAGAAAGAGAGAGAACCGATTCTTAAAGTGCTTGGGATAGAATCGTTGTTCAGTTTATTTTTACACTTGTCCGTTTTTCATTACTTAAATATTAATTTTTTTTTAGCACCGCTGAAGACTTTCCCTGGTGTAGATGCTATTAGACCTTATAAAATTTATTAATTTTTGGATTTAGTAAGAAGTATTTTGAAATTGAATAGATGAAATGAGTATTTTTGAACAGAGATACACCAAAAAGAGTATTTCTCAAAAAATATTTATATTAAAAAAACATTTTTAGATTTTTTTGTGTACGTAATTTTTGTAATTTTATGTTTGATTTATTTTATAATACATTATAATAGAATGTACTAAAACATAAGCAAATTTTAATTAATTTTTGATGAAAAGATAAAGCATCTCCCCATAATGTTCTGTGTGTAAACAGTTTTTATTTTCTAATTAGCTAATATGATTTGATCTTTTTTGTTAGAAAATAAAAATAAACATCTAATGTTGAAAAAAAAAACATTATTTAATTTCTATTGTTTGACAAAAAAACATTATTTAATTTGTATAAAATTTTACTGTTATTCCATTTAGCCCCTTTTTTTCACTCACGGCAGACGTCACAAATTTTCTTCTATATACAATAGACACTTCTAGGGGAAATGGTTTAAACCAACGTGGACCACAAACAAACTATATGATATAATATTCAAAAAGTTCATATTTTGTATTTACCATGCAAATAACATTTAACATTTTAATTTATAAATGCTCTTATTTTATTTGAGATACGTTTAAGAAAATCTTTTATTTGTTCTAAAATTTGAATTTATTGTACACAACTAATATTCCATTTGTTTTCTTATTAATTGTCATTCTAGATTTTTACACACAAATTAAGAAAGTAGACAAATTTTCTATTATACATTTGTTTGAAAATTAGAATTTTTTAAAAATATATATTTTATCCTTTATATAATAAAACGGAAGTACACAACTTTTTTTGTAGACTATATAATTTTTATAAGTTGGTTACAAAATAGGTTATAAATTAAATATATGTTGAAAAAAGGGTTATAGATTAATTGATCAATCCATGGACTATATGAATACATTTAAGAATATCCTAAAGAATCCTCTTAAAGAAAATATTCCAATGATTTATACAATTTCCAAAATAAAATCTTTATTGTTACAAAATATATATTGTTAAGCATAAAAATATATTGTTAGGCGTAAAAAGGAATAAAATCTTGGCAATTTATCAAACTTAATCGTGATTTCTGATATCTTATTGCAGTTGAAAATAAAATCTTACCTAAGCACGGGTCACATTAAAAAACTTTCACCAAACATGTTCAAAAATTAAAATAAAAACAAACAACAAAAATAACCATTTCTTATACATAAAATTACAAAATTAACAATATAAAACTTACAAAATGTGTGTGTTTTTCAAGCCATCATATTTAGCATATGATTTTATTGCATAATATTTTATCTAAAAAACTTTTACAAATAATCATATAAATTATATTTTATTCTAAAATTATAATATAAATAAAAAGAATTTCAACCTGTGCTCTAGCACGGATCCAAATCTAGTTCATTTAACAAGGGACAAATGAAATAATTTTCTACCAAAAATGACATTAGCAAACGAGAACAACAACTAAACTGAAACAAAAAATTAAGTTTAGAATGACAACTATTTTAAAACAGTCGAAGTATATTATATGTAGTTTTCTATTTTTAGAATCTTTTTTCAATGTAAAAAGTAAATTATAGTTCGTGCTAGCCGCTCTCTCTCGTACAATCTCCGAGATTCGTTCCTCCGACAGCGTCGAATCCAATTGGCGCTGTTTGGAAGCTGTTCCTTCATCCATGTGTTCTCCTCCGCTACCTAAGTATGTTCTCTTTCGTTTTCTACGGTGAACGCACCGAAGGTTCATCGTGTTTCTATTCAACTTATCCGGCTATACTTCAGCTTCATCCTCTCCCCTCTCCTCCGTCGATGGTTTCTCTTAGTGATTTGATTCACACGAGTTTCCAGCCATTCATAGCCAAATTTGAGATTTCATAACCCCTAGTTAGCCTTCTATCTCATCTATCTCACGTGCTCTCCTCAAAGTAAATCTCATCACCTCTCTACTCCTCGATCTAAAACCCCTCACCAAGCAGTTTGTCTTGTCGCAGTTGGACAAGAGTCTGTTTTGACACTGGAGATTTTCAAGATCTTGACAAGGCCCCGTAACCCGATTTTTGTACATCATAAATCCAAGTCTGTAAAAAATCCTCCTTTGTATTCTCATAGCATACCTTTGTGTCGATCCATGGACTCAATTGTCCGAAGACTGCAATTGGAACATAATTAACCATTGATGCTATGATGTTACACAGTTATTTGAGAATCCTGCCATTAGAATCGTTAAGAATCACTAACTATGACTGCGAAAGATTGAAGAGGACCGGCATTATCACCCCGTCTCTATGGAGAGAAGGTTACCAAAGCCTCTTGGATCTATCCTATCTGTTTCAGTTGTTTCCCGAACTATCTTAAGTGCTATGTTGCAATTTGTGTTCTTTAACCGCAAGCTCTAGGAAGATCAGCATTATGATCTTCTCTCCAAATAGAGGAGGTTACCAAATTCTTCCCACTCTTCTCTCCATACCTTCCATGTCACCCGAGTATAGTCTAGTACAAATCATCAAAGTCAGGAAGTTTGCTCTCCCTTGCCAAAGTTTGAAGAGTATCGGTATTATGATCATAACTCCTAGGAGTGTGGTTACCGAAACCTCTTCAAGCAAGTCATACCCGACCTTAACCCTCCAATCACCTTCCTCCTTACCAAAGAGCAGATCAAGCCATCGATTCTCTTGGCTATGAAAATCCTCTCAACGCTCCAATGTCATTTTGAGTCCCAATGTCATTTTGATAAGGACCATCTACCATATTCATGTTGTGTCGACTCACCTTGATTTAGCTTGTGGTTTGGTGCTTCATTGCTCAAATCTTCATACCTCTTGGACATGTTTGTCGAGTTACCTATCTTTTCTTTTTGTTGCTTATGTATGTATCAAGCTTTGCTTTGGGAAACTTTTAACCCTTATTACCTTATTATCTTGTTTGTTTGAATGATAGTAAGAACCAATTGTCCAAAAAAAATAGTGATTTTGTTTCTTTAGTTTTTGAGTGAGTATTATGTGAGCAAGAAAATATCGTCATGAAAGATAAACTCTTAAGTGACTCGTCGGGATGGACAAGAAACATGAAAATAAACTCTTAAGATTAAATAGAAGAAGTGAAATCACCATGAAAGATCCACTCGTTTATTTAGAATATAAATTCATTGTCTCTCACATGAAATATCTCCTCCAACATGCAATACCTCAGAAAACAGAAACGTGAACAAAAAAAGTATACAAAATTACTCTTACGAAACTTTAGGATTACGGAAACCTTGCATCGAAAGGAACATTGCCTACACACTGGTCGAGTGTTGTGATTGTTGAAAACAGCCTCCACTGTGTAGCCCTTGTGGTCAATGATGCATCCTAGCATGAGACGTGAGAAATCTCCGAGCACACAATCCACATGCAATGTGCCTCCACAATCGAAGCATGCATAGAACCATTTACTTGGATCCAACTCTGCCTCACAGATATCGCACCAATATTTTCCACTTGCTTTTTCACCGCAACATAGAGTGAGAGCGTGCTCATCATTTTTATGCCTTATCTTTAATGGCAGACTAGCGCACCATAAACACAAATTGAAGTCACAAGCAGCACACCAGAGCTTATATTTCTCATGTGCAAATTTTCGACATGCTTTACAAAAGCTATTCTGCTTTTGATCAAAATATAAGGGGTGTGAATGACCACCATGGACGAACGGCTCGGAAAGGGAACTACAATGTACATCGATGTCTTTTTGCTTCCTTTCTTGGGACTTGTACTCGAAAACAGTAAAAAACATGTCACACAATTTGCAGTCTAAAACCTTGCAACCACCATTACCTGGCCCCATTAATAGGAATGGTAAGTTAGAAAAAACAAGCCTTTTCTTCATAGGAAGATTAGCGCAATTCTCATGAAGAATGAAACAACATCCCTCACAATTGTAGATCGGACCAAATCCGACCGGATGGCTACATGCTTCACAGCGTGCACTCTCAGCATGAATGATATTTTTCTTGTGAAGCCTTAAAGTATGTCTCTCGTGACTAAAATGACGTATTAAGTCATCACCAACCACCTTAAATGGCGCAATATCCTCGATAACCTCAGGTTTCTCTTCTAGTTCCACACCATCCCATACGTCCATTCTCATTGCACATTTTGAATGAACTGCATAGTTACGGCAAACTACGCAAGAATAAGCTCCATTGTATTGGCATACACTTTTCCGGCAAACTCCACAGTTCATGTACCCGGGACCAAGATGATGTGTGAAAGAAATGCGATGATCATGACGATTGATGATTATGACCCTGGGTAAGTCGATGCAATGACGATGAACTGCAAAACCACACTGAAGACACATATAAGGGACTATATTTTCGTTATCCCCACAAACGTTACAAGTACATAAAACTGTGCTTGAAAAGAAAGTTAGTGGATGCTTGTGGGTCTTCGCATTCTTGATGACAGCGGGTGGTGGTGATTTGGTACAACCAATACACAAGGTGAAGTTGCAGATATGACAATGATAAATCATATCCACATCTACTGGTTGCCGTCGACATAAGAAAATACAAACCTTCAAAGCATTATCTCCAAGTGATTCAATATCGGTTAACTTGAGTGGATGATTAGGATGGAAAGAATGATTAACCTCTTTCGAGAGATTGGCACAATGCAGGTGGAAGTACACAACGCATTCATGACATGAATAGTATCTTCTATCAATGTAAAACGTGCAAACGTCACAGCGGATTACTGTGTTCTTTGGAGGATTCTTCAAGACAAGTGGATGATCATGACCAATGGGATGCTCAATAGTTGGCGGTGGTGGGTTTATCCCACAAGTCAAATCCATATTGATGTCACATGTGGAACAACGATAACCGTAATTCGTGAACTTTCTTTCTCCACACAAGTCACATAGAATACTCGTCCATCCCGGGTAATATGTGAGCAAGAGAGGATGTCGGAGGTGGAAAAGATTTTTGATCTCCGATGGGAGGTCAACGCACTCCTTATGGAACCAAACTTTAGGATCGTTGCAATAGTAGCCGCCGTAGATGGAACCTGTTACTTTGCAGATATCACATGTAGCGACGACAAACCGAGCTGTAGGTAGAAGAGAATAATCGTGAAAGGGTAGTTTTATTATTGGTTTTTCCATTTATTGATTTGTGATTTTGGGTGTTTTTTTGGTGAGATCTCGAAGTAGAACCGGAAGATAGCAATATACATGTGTGTGCCTTCGTAAACCAAATTTAAATTATGTATTTGGTGCGGTGCTCTGCGATGCGGAGATAATAATAAAAAAAAAAAAAATTGAAGACGTTCAGTATATTTCGTAATTGATTATAGTTTTTTATATGCTTGTTAAAAACTCTTTAGATGTTGATTATAAAAAAGTAAGTGATCTTATTACAGTAGAAAAAAAATAATTTATGTTGGGAATATTTATTTTAGTTAGATTATCTGTTGTTAAATAGTACTCAATTTTATCAAATCTTTCGTAATACAGATCCCGGTTATTTTTTTGTTTTGTTTTGATTTTGGTTAAATTTTAGTTTAAAACTAATTATGATTATGTAATATGTTTAAAGATTTATCTTATTTTATCAACAAAAACGAACGAAAAATACTATAAATATAACATTTGTTTATTCATATTTGATGAGAATTTTTTGAGGCAATATTATTTTCCCACAGAAGTTGTAAAATTTAGATATGTTTAAAAAAAAAAATCATCACATATGCAAAAATTATTATTTTGTTACATAGTTGATGTGATGATTTTTTATATAATACAAAATATAATCAAATAAAGATGAGCGATGAAATATAATGATTAATACCAAATTAATATCGTAAGTTAGATATCAGATTTTGTTTATTGATTAATTTATGATTAGATATTTTGAAAGTGTTATAATATCATTGTTTAAAAAAAATGTACTTGATTATTTTTATCCTTAATGGCCATTATTAATTTGTGTTTGGTATGACAATTTCATTTTTTTTTGTAAGGAATAATGTTAGTTTGAGTTATGTACTTTCATAATATTAGTAAGGAGATAGTAGGAACAGTAAATATCTTATCCAGTTGTAATATATGTGAAGAGATGAAAAAAAAATGTAATTAATGTGAAGACAGATTCTGAGCAAAAATATTAAATAAATAAAATCAGTTGTAATTTATTTCATCAAAATATAAACAGCTAATGCTTGTGAGTCAACACTTTCTAAGTTTCTGTTTCTATTATCGTCGTAGACTAATTTATTGTAGTTTGTTTAATAAATCAAGAGACGTCTCTAATGAGTCGATGTGAATCTTGAGTACCTAAATGTATGTCGAGAATAGATTTAAGAATATTTAAGTTAATGTGGTTGAGAATTAATTCGACAATTTGTTATAATAATACTCGAGATTTGAATCGTGTAGTTATAGTAGTTATAAATTTTAATTAATTTAGCTAATAATACTCATTCAGTTTCATAAACATAAGGAATGTCATTTTAGAATTTTCAGTTTTTTTTACATAAATATATATATATATATATATATATATATATATATATATTATCCGCTAAGAAATGGTAATTAAGGAGTAATAGTTTACTAATTTGGGTGTGGGAAAATATATTAAAAGCTTAACGGAATCCATGATTTAATATGATTTTCATATGCTTTCAAATTTCAACGCCTTGCTCTCAATTATTTCCCAAAAGATATTAATAAGCTATATAGTTCATCTAGTACTGTAATTTTGATTCGTCCCACAAGTAAAATGTCCTTTGTTGTAGTGATTTACTCTTTGGATTCTCAGAGAGTCCTTAATACTTGGTTTCTATTTTAATGAAATGAAAACAAGTGGTGTTTCAAAAAAAAAAAAAAAAAAGGTCTTGCAACAATTTGGCATCTAGAATTAGAACCAGAATTTCCATCTTATATGGTTCAAATTGTCAACGACAGTAAAAAAAAATATATCATAAGTTATTCAAATGCAATCACAAATTCAAAAGAATTCAAAAGTATTCTTAAATATGATCTACGTCGAGGAGAGTTTTCAGGTAGATCGATATTCCTCTAGTGTCTTCTTCCAAAATAACCATACCAACACAAGAGACGTGTTTGCACCTAGGGTTAGAGGGACCGAGAGAAAAACCCTAGAACCAAAGCCGTTGCCGCCGCTGATCTGGTTTTGCCTCTTTGGTGAGCTTCTTTAGCCGTCGGGGAGGGCCACTCTCTTTTATTGCTTTTCGTTTTTCCTTTCTTTTCGTCGAGTCAAGGTCGGATCTGAGATCTCCTCTTCTTCTGGGTCTCTGGTTGGTGGCTGGATGGAAGTTCAAGATCGCGTTGTGGTAAGGACAACCTCGACTTGTGGTGGGGTTGCTCTGACTTTGTTTTCCGTCGCTGGAATCTTCGTCGGAGGTGTTCGTTGGTGTTGGAGTGGCGACTACTCTGGATGCGACGTCTTGATACCGGTTGGTTTGACTTTGTTGAGACCGAAGGGGAGTCGAAGGGTCCTCCTTTTTGGGTCTTGGAAGCCGCGGCGATTCGATTCTGGTGGTTTTGGGTTTAGATATGGTACCTTCCGACTAAGAAGTGAGACTATAAGGCAGAAGGGATGTGGCCAATCTGGCAATGCACCATGAGGTGAAGATATGCTAATCTGTGTTCTATCCTCTTATCTTTATGCGATTAGCATTTTGGTTAATGTGTGGTTGGTTCGGAAAAGTTTCTATTCATGCTGGTCGTGTTTCTTAATCGGGTCAGTCGGATGTATTGTCCGTTTTAGGCTTAGGACCAGGACAATGAACGTTGGAGAAACCAAGCTTTTCTGATGATGCGCCTCTGAGTGTTGATGATATTGTGACAAGTTTTACACGCCAATCAGAAGGTTCTAATAGTTTGGATTTGCTTTGTTTCTTCAGTATAGGATTTGGTCTTCTATGTATTAGTAGTTGTTTTCGTGTCATAGGGTCAATTTAGGTGGTTTAAGAGATGATTTCACATCCAGTCGTGGTGTGTTATCTATCTCGTTGTGGTTAAAAAATGCAATGGTTCTAGATTAGGTAGCATTGGATCTGCCTAATGTTCCAGGGTTGTACTTGATCAACCATTATATTTGCTTTTGGTCCAAATCTATAAAAGTGAATGTAATGTATCTTTGATTTAATTGTAACATTTAGTTGATGAAAAGTTGATGTTTGAGCTAACACTATTAAAATAAATAAATAACCATACCAACACTATTAAAATTTCAAAACACAATAGGTCAAACTTGTGACAGCTAAGAGATTTACTCTGTAATCACTTTATAATAATTAGCTGCCGTTTTTTCGCGTAAATGCCGTTTTGTTTAGTACTCCAGGAGTAACTCAAGTGGATTTTTATTTATTAATTTGATGTTAATCACGATCTCGAATAATAAGTGCAGCCAGCTGTGCTGGCGTCCTCAGTTGTCGTGCCTACAATACATTATTCTCGTAATGTCCCCAACTCTTGCAAGTCCCAAGAGCAAGTACACGTTGTGCTATGATCGTGATAGGTTGGTTCCACCTAACATTGCATATGATTAAACAAATCTTGCTAATTAACCAGATTCTATTCATAATGTGAAACCTAGACTCGTACCAACACACATTGATGTAGAAATGGAAAATACCTAGAAGCCCAAACAGAGCAACTGAGTCCATATCTTTTTTTTTTTTTTGACGTCAAAACTGAATCCATATCTACAAACGAATAGCGTGGACGCAGTCATTCTAGGGGTATGATAATCTTAAATGGGCTATATATCAATATATGTTTCATTTATGTATTTATTTAGGTTCAATCTATACGCCGTGTACATGAAACCACTAACATTGTTTGAATACCGTGAGGTCCGTGACACACAAAAGCCTTGGTGCCTTGGTGGATCCATGTCTACAAGATGGCATGTTGTGAATTGCAAGTCCAAATTAAAAAATAGTGCATGTTATGTTAATAATGAAACAACAATGCTAGCACAGCTATATATTGCATCCGAATGGACATGAAGAACACATGATAAACCAATTCATAAGTGAACACATGCAATGGCGAATAAAACTAATTATTCCTTTCTAAGGGATATGATCGCAGGATACAAATTCAGTTACGGCAAATCAAAGGCTGATATGTTGATGACATTAACATTACACCTGCATATGGAAACGCAGAAATATGTCAAACAAATCTTACGATAGAACCAACAAATGAGGTGAAGGTGAAGGAAAATTCAGAGAGTTGACAATCAACAGAGATTGTAACATGATACAGAGAGAGATAACTTTAGATGAGCTTCTCTTGCATTTTCAGAACGAGCACACCACTCATCAAACGTTAGTTCAAATCTCTTCACCCAAATAACTCGATAAACATGAACGGGAACATATATACCCATTGTCTTCATTGCAATCCTTTATGATGACAGAAACCTTGCATCGGGAGTGACACTGGATGCAAATTGGCCGAGTGTTATGATTGTTATGAAGCACCTCAAACTCGACTTCTTTTTCCCCAAAAAGGAAGTTTTGTCTTGGCATGAGACGTGAGAAATCTCCTAATACACACTGAGCATGCAAGTCGACTCCACAATCAGAACATGTGTAGAACCATATACTTGGATCTAATTCCCTCTCACAAATGTCGCACCAACATTTACTACCGCTCGCCTCTTCCTCTTTGTCGTCGTCACAACATAAAGTGAGAGGGTGCCCATCGTTCCTGTGCCATATCTTTTTTGGCAACTTCGCACAACGTAAACACAAATCAAACTCACATTCTTCACAACGAAGCACAAAATCATCCACATCGTTTCCGCATCCATCGCAATAGTGATCCTCAACTTTATCAAAATACAAGGGATGTTTATGGCCATCATGAACGAGTGGCTCGTTAAGGGAACCACAATGTACATCTACATCCAACCAGTCTTGAGAGATGTACGTGAAACCATAAGATAATATTCCACACAGCTTGCAGTCTGTAAGTCGGCTACCACCTCTCATTAATATATACGGTATGGTGCCAAAGACAAGCCTTTTCTTCATAGGAAGATTAGCATACTTCTCATGGAGAATGTAAGGACACCTTTCACAACAGTAAATTGAGTCAAACCCAACTGGTTGGATACATGCTTCACATATGCGCTCATCATGAACGACAAGGTCCTTGTGGAGCTTTAACTTATGTCTTTTATGACTAAAATGACGTATCAAGTTATCACCCACCACCCTAAATGGTGCGGTATGTACTGTGATCTCAGGTGTCCCTTCCAACTCTACACCATCCCATACGTCAGTTCTCACCGCACATGTAGAATGGACAACAGAGCAAGATCAATCACTGCATTTGTACTGACTTATATTTTTGTGACAAACTCCGCATTTCGAATACCCTACGCCTAGATGATGCTTGAAATGGATGCGATGATCATGACGATTGATATTGATGACACGTGGTATGTCGATACATACTCTTTCGGTGATAAAATCACATTGAAGACATGTATAGAAACCAAAATCACTTTCGTCCCCACAAACGTCACACAAACAAGTGGTTCTCCTAAGAAAGAGAGTTAGTGGATGTTTGTGGGTTCTGATGTGCTCAATCATAAGGGGTGGTGGGGTTTTGGTACAACCAAAACATGATGTGAAATTGCAGACAGAACAATGATAAAGCACATTTTCTGGCATTTCTTGACATAAACGACACTTTGTCTCGGCATCATCATCCGTAAGTGATTCAGTTGCGATTAACTTGAGAGGATGAATAGAGTGACAAGGATGATGTACCTCTTTTGAGAGTTGGACGCAGTACACGTGGAAGTACACATCATGGCATTCAAGACATGAATAGGATGGTCCGTCAATAGACTCCTTGCATAACTCACAAGGGACTTTCTCCTCTCGTATCTTCAAGAAGACAAGTGGATGGTCATGGCACGGCGGATGTTCGATAGCAGGCGGTGATGGTTTCATCCCACAAGCCAAATCCACTTTGAATAATTCACATGTGGGACACCTATAACAGGGAGACAATAGCTTTTGTCCACATAAAACACATGGACCATCTCCAGAGTCGTGGGTGAGCAGGAGTGGATGGGGGTGGAAACTATGGTTGATCTCCCCTGGGGCCTCGGCACACTCCTTATGGAACCAAACATAACAATAAGGTTCATTGCAAAAGTAGCCGCTGTACATGATCTCATTTACATGGCAGCCATCACATTCACCGGTAATAGATCGAGCTGAAGAAAAAAGAGGATGCTCATGAATGGGTAGCTTTACTGATGTTTTGTCCATTTTTGGATCGATATCTATATAAGTGAATGAATCAAAATGTTACTCTGTTTGACGATATCCCCAATTAGTTTTTATAATTTGTAATATGTTTAAAAATATTATATTAATTTATAAGTATACAATTGCTTTTATATAAGTAAGCAATTTAAATGTTATTTTATAAGTTTTTATAATTTGTAATATATTTAAGAATATTATTTCACTATATCTTTAATCTAAAAACACAAAAAAAAGTTGTCCCATTAATGATGACCTTAGCTATATACACTATTTAGCCCTTACTTCTTCTTTAAATCGTTAAACCACACGATGCACTTGTTGTAATAAAAACGTATTTTTCTGAATAAATTTTACATTTTATTCATAATAATAATAATAATAATAATAATAATAATAATAATAATAATAATAATAATAATAATAATAATAATAATAATAATAATAATAATAATAATAATAATAATAATAATAATAATAATAATAATAATAATAATAATAATAATAATAATAATAATAATAATAATAATAATAATAATAATAATAATAATAATATTTCTTGATGGGAATCTGGAATTGTTAAGGCTGATAGCTGTGTCATGGACACAAAACCTTATAGTAAGTTTGTTGATTAGTAGAGTCATGACTCATGAATAACCTCATCAGCAGCCGAGTTGACTTGTATTGTATACTAGCGTGACAGCAAAAAGGTTGAAGGTTCAATCCTTTCTTATCCACTTTTTTTGTGTGTGCTCGTCATAGCTTGTCACAATTCCTTTATGCCAATGGTAGCTTGATGTATCAATTTTTTTTGTAAATAGTGGAACTAAGCTACGTACGTACATATGTACACAAAGAATCTTACGACATTCATTATAACTGCCACAAAACTCCATATAGGTTCTGTATTCTTCCAAACGGCTTTCTTTATTATGCTGCTCCTCATACCTTATATAATCCTAAACTTTATTTTCCTAGTGACCTTCGATTCACAAAATCACATTTCCATTTTCAAACTCAGTTAGGTATCTAGGAAGTGGACAAAACTCTGAGGGGAGCCTACATACAAGTCATTCAATATGTTTAAGCTGTTCATATAATGAGGTTCTGTCCACACAAAACACATGGACCACCTCCCAAGTCGTTTGAGAACAGGATCGAGTGCTAGGGGTGGGACAGATGGTTGATTTCCAATGGGGCCTCAGCACACTCCTTATGGAATCAAGCATAACACATTATTGATAACAGTAAGGTTCATTGCAACAATAGCCGTCGTAAATGTATTCGATTACATGGCAGCCTTTACATTCTCAGAAAACTAATCGGACCGTAGGAAAAGAGGATGGTCGTAAATGGTGTTGTATCCATGTAAGTGATTGAATAAAGAGGTTTGCATGATATTTGATATGAGTGGAACCGGAAAGGCATCTTTATATATAAGCCTTTCTAAACCTCGTGTCTTCTGAAAAGACACAAAAAAAAATCACGTACTTCTTCTATCAAAACATGATAACTGGAAATTTCAAACCATCATCAACATCAATCGTCATATTGTTTACATAATGTTACTTTTAGGTGAGACAAGAAAAAAAAAAAAACTGTTTACGAATAAGATCCCTTGTTTCTCTTTGCCAAGCTACGAAGATATATGCAAACATTGGCGTGAAACAAATAGAAGAAGGCTTCACTTCACCGGCATGTGCATCGGACAACATAAGAGTTATGGATCAAGAATCGAGCATCTTCTTGCCTCTTTTATTCACCTATACTTTTGACTAGGTCTGGCTTGTTACATAATCAGTGTTTTTACCTCTTTGGTGATGGTTTTGGTAGTTCTTCTTAGTCGTATCACTTGTCGTCTCTTTGATCATTTTATAGTCTTCCTCACTTGTGATTGGGCTGGTGGTTTCTCTTTCGACATGAAGTCCCTTATCTTCAGTCAAGTTGATTGACCGATGAAGTTGAAACTTCTTTTAATGATGCAAATCTTGAAAGTTTCAAGTATTAACTATTGCACTACATGAGTAGTAAAGTTTTTATTTGTGAGGACTACATTGATAAATCAATTCATAAGTGATTACATTCAATGGGGAGTAAAACCGATTTTTTTTTTTTTTTTTTTAAAAACATTTTTGAGGGGTTCTGATCTCAGGATACAAATTTAGTTATGGCAAATCGAATGCTGATATGTTTACATTACAGTGCGTATGGAAACAGAGAAATATGTCAAACAAATCTTACATAGAAGTATAGAACCAACAAATGAGGTGAAGGTGAACGAAAATTCAGAGAATTGAAAATCAACATAGAGAGAGCTTAGATGTGCTTCTCTGGCATTTTAAGATCCACTCCTCTTCACATCACACACTAAGATCCAAAATTAAGAACAAATCACGCATCATCATATTCACATGTCAATCCTCAGCTACTGCAACAAAACCAGTGAATAAGACTAACAACAGCTGGAGTAGGACGGCATAAGTGAGGCACAAATTGATTTCATGATCAAGAACCATTATAAACTTCACTAAGCAACAGTATATGTTATGATCAAGTGGTAGAACTTATAAATTGTAATTTCTCAAAAGCATAAACTCTCAATACGATAGGGTTGAGACACAAAAGAGCAATTATAGATTCCAAAATATATCAATAGCAGCACAGTACTTACAAAATGTGAAATCGCAAACGAAACCGACACTTAAAAAAACAAAACGATAAACGCAAAAAAAAAAACCCTAACTCAATTGCTCAAGAGCTGGTGAATTTGGTAACCGCCTTAGTTCCCTCAGAAACGGCATGCTTGGCCAACTCTCCAGGAAGCACCAACCTCACAGCAGTCTGAATCTCCCGGGAAGTGATGGTAGGCTTCTTGTTGTACCTCGCAAGCTTCGACGACTCTTGAGCTAGCTTCTCGAAGATATCGTTGATGAAACTGTTCATGATCCCCATCGCTTTGCTTGAGATTCCGATATCTGGATGAACCTGCTTCAGCACCTTGAAGATGTAGATCTTGTAAGTCTCCACACTCTTCTTCTTCATCTTCTTCTTCTTGTCGCCTCCGGCACCAGCTTCCTTCGGAAGCTTCTTCCCGGCCTTTGGTTTCTTCTCCGCCGGAGCTTTCTCGGCTTTTGATTTCTCCTCCACCGGCTTCTCGGAGGCTGGTTTCTTCTCAGCGGGCTTCTTCTCTGCCTTCGGCGCCATTGATTCGAGTTCTAGAGGTTTCTAGGGTTAACAAATCTGAGATTGGAGTATGCTTAATCGCTTTGTGTTTGCTTTGATACTTGGTAAAACTTGAGAAATTGGTTTTATATAGATAGATCCTATAGAGTGATACGATTGGTTGAAATAGATTGACGCGGATCGATATATCTACCGTTGGATCTGCCTTTTAATGGAAAGATATCGACGGTTGAGAAGGAATCTTAAAAAGATGGAAAGCTCTTATACACGTGACTGTTCATTATTGGATCTTTTTGGTGGCAAGGACTGCTGACGTGTCGAGTTTGGCGCTTTTTTTCTTTTTTAGGCTCCTCGTGAAATTTTCCTTCCCCGCCTCTCGGCACCGTCATCGGCCCATGTTTTCTTAAGAGCCCAATGTGAAGCCCAATTATAATTGATCAGATAAACCCGACCGGAGATGGTCCGACTCGGTCGGGTCCCCAGGTATCGATTCGTTGTAACACAGACAAATGCTGGTTCTGATTTTTTTTTTTTACAGTGGAACCTCTTTTGATGAAGCTCCCTTGCTTGATTCGATCAAGAACAAGCTCTCATTTTCGCCATAGATGCAGAAACGTAAGCTCTTTGTTCGATTCCGCTCAAGAAGACTGTAAAGTCGCTGAAGATTTACAATTCGTCGATGCTGTTAAAAGAATCGTGCGGGGGAAACGGAGCTGGGAGGTCGCATTGAGCAGTGGGCTCGTCTCGAGTAGATTGAAGCCTGGTCATGTTGAAGAGATTCTGATCGGAACCATTGATGATCCCAAATTGGGTTTGAGGTTTTTCAATTTCCTCGGTTTGCACCGAGGATTCGACCACTCCACGGCGTCGTTTTGTATCTTGATTCACGCTCTGGTTAAAGCTAATCTCTTCTGGCCTGCTTCGTCTCTGTTGCAGACGCTTCTGCTTCGTGCGCTGAAGCCAAGTGAGGTTTTTGATGCGCTTTTTAGTTGTTATGGAAAATGTAAGCTTAGTTCAAGCTCGAGTTTTGATTTGTTGATTCAGCATTATGTAAGAAGTAGGAGAGCTTCAGATGGGGTTTTAGTGTTTAAGATGATGACGAAAGTTAGTTTACTGCCTGAAGTGAGAACTTTGAGTGCTCTCTTACATGGATTGGTTAAGTTTAGGCATTTTGGTTTGGCGATGGAGTTGTTTAACGATATGATCAACGTAGGGATTCGTCCTGATGTATATGTTTACACAGGAGTGATACGTAGCTTGTGTGAGTTGAAAGATCTCTCTCGAGCTAAAGAAATGATTGTTCATATGGAGGCGACAGGGTGTGATGTGAATGTTGTTCCATATAATGTGTTGATAGATGGGCTTTGTAAGAAGCAGAAGGTTTGGGAGGCTGTTGGGATAAAGAACGATTTAGCCAGAAAAGAGCTGAAACCAGATGTTGTGACATATTGTACATTAGTCTGCGGGTTATGTAAAATGCAAGAATTTGAGGTCGGATTGGAGATGATGGATGAGATGTTACGTTTGAGGTTCGTTCCTAGTGAAGCTGCAGTTTCAAGTTTGGTAGATGGATTAAGGAAGAGGGGAAAGATTAAAGAGGCTCTTAACTTGGTTAAAAGAGTAGGAGAATCTGGTGTGTCACCTAATCTATTTGTGTATAACGCATTGTTTGACTCATTGTGCAAAGGTAGAGAGTTCAACGAAGCTGAGTTGCTATTTGGTAAGATGAGGACAATTGGCTTGTGTCCGAACGATGTGACCTATTCAATTTTGATAGATATGTTTTCTAGAAGAGGGAAACTGGACACGGCACTTAGCTTCCTGGGGAAAATGATTGATACTGGTTTGAAACCAACTGTATATCCATACAATTCTTTGATCAACGGGCACTGCAAGTTCGGTGACATTAGTTCAGCAGAGAGTTTCATGGCGGAGATGATAAATAAAAAGTTGGAGCCTACAGTGGTAACATACACATCATTGATGGGTGGATATTGCACCAAAGGGAAAATACACAAGGCTCTTAGGCTCTATCATGAGATGACAGGGAAGGGTATTGCACCGAGTATTTATACATTCACCACGCTTATATCAGGTCTTTTTCGTGCTGGGTTGCTCTGTGATGCAGTAAAGCTATTTAACGAGATGGCAGAGTGGAACGTTAAGCCAAACAGAGTTACTTATAATGTCATGATTGAAGGTTTTTGTGAGAAAGGAGACATGGCAAAAGCCTTTGAGTTGCAGAATGAGATGATCGAGAAAGGTATTGTGCCTGATACATACACTTATAGACCGTTGATACACGGGCTATGTTTCGCAGGTCGAGCTTCCGAAGCCAAAGAGTTTGTGGATAGCCTTCACAGGGGAAACTGTGAGCTGAATGAGATATGCTACACGGCACTCTTACACGGGTTTTGTAGAGAAGGAAGATTGGAGGAGGCGTTAAGCATTTGCCAGGATATGGTACAAAGAAGGGTGGATTTGGACCTTGTGTGCTATGGTGTTCTTATAGATGGAAGTTTAAAGCTCAAAGATCGAAAGATGTTTCTTACACTTTTAAAAGAGATGCATGATAGAGGACTCAAGCCTGATGATGTGATCTATACAAGTATGATCGATGCAAAGAGCAAAACCGGAGATTTCAAGGAAGCATTTGGTTTATGGGATTTGATGATAACGGAAGGATGTGTACCTAATGAAGTCACTTATACTGCTGTTATCAACGGATTATGCAAAGCCGGGTTTGTAAATGAAGCCGAGATACTTTGTTCGAAAATGCTTCCTGGAAATTTGGTTCCTAACCAAGTAACATATGGTTGTTTTCTGGACATTCTCACCAAAGGAGAAGGAGACATGCAGAAAGCTGTGGATCTCCACAATGCAATATTGAAAGGGCTTTTAGCTAACACCGCTACATACAATATGTTGATCCGTGGGTTTTGTAGACAAGGGAGAATGGAAGAGGCTTCTGAGCTCATAACAAGGATGATAGACGATGGAGTTTCCCCTGATTGTATAACCTACACAATAATGATTAATGAGCTTTGTAGGAGGAACGATGTGAAGAAAGCGATTGAGTTATGGAACTCAATGACGGAAAAAGGCATAAGGCCAGATAGAGTAGCATATAACACCATAATACACGGTTGTTGTTTGGCAGGAGAAATGGGGAAGGCGACCGAGTTGAGGAACGAGATGTTGAGAGAAGGCTTAAAACCTAACACTAAAACCAGTAGAACAACTATTTCGAACGACTCTAGTTCAAAATCCTAATCACTTTTTGTAATTGTATACGTTAAAACATTTTTTGACATCTCAACCATTTATAGATAGGAAATAATTTTGTTAGTCTAGATTTCAGAAAAGGTGTATATTGTTTGTATTTTGTATTCCCTCTGTAACAAAGAGCACAAAGGGAAGCTTAAAGGAATCATCTTACACAAATCTCGTAAAAAAAGGAATCATCTTACACAAATCATAAGCTTTTGTATTGTTGAGACGAAGGAAGCAAACATATATAGCACAAACCTTGCGATAATTTTGAATATAGATGAAACACTGTAAGGTAACATAGACACAGGAAACAGACCAGACAGATAGATATAGAAGGGTGAGAGGTTCTTCTTCTAACAGTCACAAGAAACTGTAAGAGAATAGAAAACACCATTTTCAGAATAGTCAAATATGATAGAAATTGCTTATTCAAAGAGAGTTTCTTTTCTTTAGTTGACGCGGCTTTTCAAAACATCAAGATCCATCTCAGTTGGATCAGTTGCCTGAAGCTCAACCTGAATCCCATCAAGTTCACGCTTGAACCTGTCCTTGGAGCTCGCATAGATCATCTTGCTTCTCACCTTTGCTACATCCGGACACCTTTGGCCAAAGAAAAAAAAAAAAAGGTAAGAATGGAGAAGCGAGGTTACATAGTTTTAAGCAGATAATATTATACCATGCAATGAAGAAAATCTTGCTCTTCTGGCAGTTCTCAGCAGTGACAAAGTCGAAATCATAAATTGCGTAACGGCACTCTTCAGCAGGAAGACTTGCAGCAAAGTCCTCGTAAGTTAGAATAGGTTCACCAACTTTCTCAACAATCACTTGCTTCTGCTTCTCCTCGATCTTGTAGACGATGAAACGGTGTGTCCTTTTGGCCTTAAGCTCCAGAAACCTTAGCTTGCAGTCATCATGGACTGCCATTCCCGACGCTGCATTCGCCTGGTTTTTTTCAATAAAACAAACAAAAGCACTTAAGATTCACATATCCAGATCCCACAAAGCTAGGGCTATAATTGAATCCACACAATGCTAAAGCCAAGGATCTATGATTTGGAACCCTTTAAAAGAGTAGGATAGCTCAACACATAAACTGGTGATTTACTCGCTAAATACATCTCTAGTAACAATCTATATACTTCAATTGCAACTATAGTCATGATGAGAAACGAGAAAACAAAAAAAAATCAATCACAACAAGCTCGACGGATCATACAAACGAAGATTAGTGTAGAAACGTTCAATAGTGATTAGTGACTATGAGCTCAAATGAAACTTAAAGCAAAAAAACAAACAGATTCTTCATGATTTCGATTCCAGCTAAACGAAACACAACTAGATAAATATCGCCGGATCACAAAAATACTCAAAGATCTAATCGGAGAAAACAAATCCATCAACCAGATCTAGTGAGCCAAAATCGCTATTCAAAATCCGAGACTAAAGCATTAAAAAAAAAACGAGAATCAAGCTTAAAAACGAAGGAACTGGAAACAAACAAAAGAGTAAATAAAATAAAAAATAACAAGTGAAATAAAGAGTATCACCATGGCTGAATCAAAACGGAGTCAGAGACAATTTCGGGTGAAGGAGACGCAGAGAAGAAGAATGAATGATGTGCGTTTCAACGAATATGACTCTTCTCTTTACTTTTTTTTTTCTTTTCTTTTTCTTCAGCGTTATTTGGAAGCTATACTCCCCCACTATATAGAGAACCTCAATCTGCTTTTTGTATATCTCTATTTATTTATTTATTTTCTCCGTATTCTTCAATTTATTTATGAAAATAAATGGTAAGCATATAATTATTCTTCTTCTGGTCAACAAATAATAATCATTTAACTATATTAGCAATATTGTTAAAGAGCATCATAAAATAGAGAGATTATGATTACGAATTCTAATTGTATATCACGGTATTATCGTTTTATTGACATTTTTTTGGTTCACTCTAAGAAATTTGTTGTATTCTGACAATTCATGATTTTGACAGTTGAAAGCTTTGCGTAGAAACAGCAATGGACAACAACTGCCAATGGTTGGATCTCTGTTTCTAAATAATCAAAAATGTCAATTAAAAAATTCTTAATGTTTTGAGGTCAGTTTATCTTGTTGGACCAGGCTCCATTGCTCAAATATTTTCGTTCTTGAGACTTGTTTCCTAATCCTTCAAACCTGAAATAGTCGCATTGACGAATACGTGTAATACTCAGTCTACGAAATGAACGTTCCTAAAATCTATCAACTTGCATATGTGAAGACGAACATGTGCCAATAGGATTCTTGTTTGATAAATATGGTTCGAGTTTCTTCCACAATGGTAAAAGAGAGCACAAGCCAGATTCCTTAAGTTTTAAGACAAAACACTATTAAGGACCCAAAACAAAACAAAAAATAGAGACATCAACGACAAAAGACCAAAGACCGATAAATTGAAGCTGTTTTGGTTGGCACCGTCACAGCAAACTTTAAGAAAAAGAAAAAGCATCACTGGGTAAAAAGTTTTGATTCAACCGAAATTTTTGAGGGGGGGGATTTCTCCATCAAGTGGCTCGGCTTTTGAAAGTATCAAGATCCATCTCGGTTGGATCGGTTGCCTGAAGCTCAATCTGAATTCCGTCTAGCTCTCTCTTGAACCTATCCTTAGAGCTCGCATAGATCATCTTGCTTCTCACTCTTGCTGTGTCCGGAGACCTTGGCAAAAACAACAAGAGATGTGTTTATGAGAAAACAAAGGGTGAAGCAAGATAGACAGGTTTTATAGTAGATATTAGTAATAGAGATAGTAGTTAAGCTCAGTTACCATGCGACGAAGAAAATCCTGCTCTTAGGGACATCCTCTGCAGTGAGAAAATCAAAATCGAAAACAGCATAACGGCATTCGTCAGCTGGAAGACTTGCTGCAAGATCCTCATGGCTTTGGTTAGGCTCACCAATTTTCTCAACCATCACTTGTTTCTGCTGCTCCTCAATCTTATACACGATGAAACGGTATGTCCTTTTCGTCTTCAGTTCCATAAATTTCAGCTTGCAGTCGTCGTGGACTGCCATTCCTGATGCTGCATTAGCCTGTTACCAACCAAAAACAAAGAACATTAAGATACAACCCCATATGGTCTGAGCCTCTGAGACCTTCACTCCAAAACACACATACTACTAGACCCTAGATACACCTCATATGGTCTGAGACCTTCAATCCAAAAACTAGCTCAGAGAAATACAAATTACATTAAGATACAACTCTCTCTTCAAAACACACATATGGTCTGAGATCTTTAATCCAAAACTAGACATCTCTACTAACATGTAATGGAACCCTGTACAGATCTTGGTAGTGTTTATATCAAAAGGAAGACGCAAGTTAACATCCACACAACACATATATCGACGATGTTACAGAGCTATCAAGATATCAATTTTGACAAAATCACATCAACAGAATCAAAAACACACATCTAAAATGAACAATTTACACTCCAGAGAAGCGAGAAAATACAAAAAAAATCCAACACAAGATTGTCACTGAAACCCTAAACTCAGTTAAAATTCAAAGGAAGAAACAAAAACACATGGAACACACCCAGATTTTTCAAAACGAGTGCACAGTGGAATCGTCCGATTTACTATCCTAGATCAGTACCTTCAACCATACAAAATCCAAAAATCTCAGAGATCTAAAACCACCAAATCCAGATCTAATCATATACTAAAACTTTGGGCGAGAACTATAAAATCGGAAAAAAGAGAATTGAAAATTCAAAGACGAAACGGAACTCGAATCGAGAAGCGCGCTTCAAATCAAGCAAGAGAAAATAGCGAAAGAGAAATATACGAGAGAGAAAGGGGGAAAAAAAAAATCGAGCTCTCACCATGGCTGAACTGAATCAAGCTTAAAGTTTCAGAGAAAATTATTGCAGAGAGACGAAGAAGCAGGAGGAAGTCTATTGTTTGTCTTGTGGGTGTGAGAGAGTCTTCTCTCTTTCTTTTTTCCTCAGCTTTATGCGGACGCTTTAGTCCCGTATAAACATGTGTGTAAAGCGTTTTTATTATTTGCTTTATTTATTTACATAACCCATAAAAAGCATATAATATAATCACATAAAAATAAAATCATTCATTTTTTAATATTTTTAGAATTAATTCTTGATTTAATTATTTAATATATCAACCTAAATTCATGATAATTTTTTTTCCAATAATGGTCACCAATCTATGGAATATATCACAGATGTTCCTATGTAAAAAATGTGTGAATTTTTGTTGTTGTTATTTTATTGTATGGGTCATATGTAAACAATATGTGAATTTTTACTTTACGCCAAATATAAACTATTATATTTATTCTTTACATTCATTCTATATATTTACTTTTTTATTTATTTCAAACCTCTAATGTATTCTATTACATGTTTTCCACAAAAATGAACCAAATATAGCATTCTTATTTACTATTACTTCATTTCTTAGAAAATACTTCTTTATAGAATTTCTTAGAAGATGATAGATATGCTCAAAACTCTGATGTTGTTGATATGTATACTTCTTTGTCACAGATTAACCCAAAAAAAAGGTTGTATTACATCACTTTTTTATATATTTGCATCATGTATAATTGATGCAAACAAGTTTTACATCATTTGTATAAGTGATTTATGATTTGGTGATACAAATATTTTGCATCAGTTTTAAAAATATTTGCATCAATTATTGTTATAGATGTTAATATGTATCACTTGTAAAAAAATGATGTTAAGTTTTGAATCATTTATTATAAATGTTGTTAAATTTGTATCAATTAATATAAGTGATATTACTATTTGTAACAATTATTATAATTGATTTTAAATTTTCGTATCAATTGTAAGGAGTGATGTTAAAATTAATGCCAATATTGATTTTCAATAATTATATTATTTACAATATATTTATTTATTATTTTCATATTACTAATTTATGTGATTATTAAAAAAAATTGTAAATATTATTTTTTATAGCAAAAACAGTTTAAAGTATTTATTAAAATCACAATAAAATATATTAAAATCTTTAACAAAATCACCATTAGTAAATCAAATCTTATTCAAAGAATAGTGATCTTATACATGATTAGGAAAGAAAAAAAAATACTGATGCAATGGTCTTTCAGCATTTATAAGACACATCTTGCTTTTGTTCCATGTTACTTTATTTCCATGGTCTACTGGATCTTCAATTTGAAAACCTTTTTCCTGTACTCTCCCACTTCTATATGTAGACTAATGAAGTTTGGCTCTGACTAATTGGATCATTCAAACTATCATGGTACTTGAAAATATCTCCATTCTACAAAAATTTAAATTACATTAGAAGGATTATATCTTTTGAAAAACTTTTAGATATGTAAGAATAACTATTTGAAAGTATAAGAATAACTTTACATTACATTTCCCCAAACCATATGTATGCATGACTACATATATATTGATCTCCTCACCGTTTCCAAAATCATGATTTAAACAAACAAAAATTCATAACAAAGCAAAATATGAGAATGAGTGTAATCACAACCTTTGAGATAAAAGGAATCAAAGCTGCAACATATGTAGATTTATTGAAGAAATTAAGAAAGTAAAAAACTATCTAAAAAAATAAAAGGAGCATGGAAAAGAAAGAAATAACAGTTAGGAAGTAAGTGAACGTGAGGTTGAAGAAGAAAATATTGAAGATTCCTGTAAAAGGGGAATGATTTAAGTTATTTTTTCTGTATCAAAAGAATATGCTATTATTATATTATGTGTAAAATATTTTTAAAAATTATTACTGGTTAAAAAATATTTTTTTTCATCTTTTCCAAAATGGAAATTGAGGATATAATGATATACGTGAGATATCAAAAAAATTATATGTAAAATTGAGTTTGTTTAGAAATCTTAAACAATTTATAACAAAAATCATAAAGATTTACAGTTGTAATTAATTGTTTATTATTATTTATTATTTATTTTTAATTTAAAAAATGAACTTACCCCTTACGGTTGAAAGCGAGTATTATATATATTATATATTATACTTTGTAATTTTTTTAAAAAGTAACTAGATATATAAATAGAGTTTAAAATAATCTGAAATTGATTAAAAACTAATAAATCAAAATATATATATGTTTTATTTGTTAATGATGACGCATGTTGGTTTTATTAGTGTCAAAAATTTTTAAATGATACAAATTAAAAGTAAATAACATCAGTTTCGTCTAAATCGATATAAAACAAGTAAATATTTATATCGGTTTTGATAATTGATGCAAAATCATATAATTAGCATTACTTTTTATTGATGTAAATTTGTATCAATTTTTTAATTAATGTTAATATAAATTAAAAATTATATCGATTGCTTAAGTGATGTAAATTTATATTTTGTATCATCATTTTAAAAGTGATGCAAATTAATATAAATTTATATCAATTATACTTGAATTGATGTAAATCAAATTACTATGGAATCAGTTATTTGAATAGATGTTAAATTTTATTATTTGTATCATTCATAAAAAAAAAGTAATACAAACTAAAATCATTTATTCATTTGACACAAATTAACTGATGCAACATGTACATTTTTTTTGTAGTGAACCAAAAAAAAATTGATATTTTCAATCATCCATGCCAAGTTGCCAACCTATTATTTCACAAAAAGAAAAGGTTCACATATTATAATTTATACATACAATCTCGTTTTAAACACAAATAGTCTTGTGTACTCTATTTAAAATGCCTAAAGACTATAATGAAGTTTTTACTTGTAGCTACTACGTAAGCAAAAAATCTTAGGAGAATAGAAAAAGGATAAAAATCTATATATTTGACCAGCCATTAAGAATAGTTCAACATTTTATTAATTTGTCGTTCAGAAACTAAAGAAAATAATCTATCTTATAAAGGAAAGAATATAGAATGAAAGGTCGAAGACGCATATGAATATGATAGCTCTCTCTCTCCTCAGGTTGGCTCCACTTTTACGCTCTCAACTATCATCATAACCGGTGATGGAGGCCAGCTTAGTCGAGCTGGAATATTCCTTTCATAATATGCCACGTCGAATATATGCAATGATGCTTACACGCGCTATACACATTTGTCTTTGTTGATTCTTTTGATATCAACTAGTTAGCAAATGCTATTTCAATCCTATATACAATACTACAAAGTACAAACAAAGCATATGTTTTCAAAACTAGACGACAAAGCATACCACGTTAATGTTTTCGATAACACCATATGATTAGGAGAGAAACATCATGCATGTCTCTACACAAACTCGATGTATCTTCAAAGATATCCAAAATTTGTTGGTGATTTTGACCGTTTGCTATCGAAACTGACTATTTGAGAAAGTTTAAAACAGTTGTTACAGTACCTGATAGTGTAGGCAAAAACATTTATTTTGGATGTATCTTAGTTGCTTTGCTATTATATTTGCCTATTTCTCTACTATAAACGTCTGTCGAACCATTGTTCCAAATAGCATTGTTAGTCAAGTCGATCGATATTCGAAAGCCTACTACTTCCTTCGAGCTTTCAGATTCTTGATAAAACCATATCCCGTAACTCTTTGGATTCTGATTTTCCGAACAACAACAAATCTCATTTTTTTAAGATCTAGACATTTCTTAAACTATGACATTACGTTAGCATTAGAGGCCCTCATGCCGGTACTAAATAAAGGCTTACATTTCAACAAAATGACTTTCTTCATTATGGAGTATATACTCTTTCAACCATTAGCATTAGAGGCCCTCATGCCGGTACTAGATCTTCCAATCTATCTTTTATAAATATACTTTGAGTTGGAGTTCATTTTTTCTTGCATTATATCATATCTCACTAGCTAACATTCAAACATGTATAATTGATCTAACAAGAAAATAAGATTTGATTTGAGACTCTTAAGATAAATGAACCGAATAATCATTATCTAGAAGGGCATTTAGGAATTTTAAACTAGAGCTACTATCTGAAGAGACTATTTACTATGACTAGTGACTCTCACACTGAATTCCATATATATCTAGTGAAACGTTTCAATAATTTTTCATGCATTGAAAATGATAAGGGACTAACACGTACAAGTTTACAAAGAACAAATGTTAAGACCTATCTCCTTTTTATGGAAATAAGGAAAAGGACGTCTGATAAGTATGAGAATTTATATCTTAGATAATCGTTTTCATAGGTGATAGGTAGGAACAAAAAAAACGTGTGTACTACATTAATCTTACGTTATTAGTCGATGTTTAACCTTTTAACACGTTTAAAACAAATGTTAACTCTTCTAATCCATTTCATATCAAATATAACTTTGGCAACATAACCAGTTCAGTAAACAAGTAATCTAATACCAAATTTTTACATTTTCGTGACAATTCATATAATATCAGATAAAATGTTTTTAGTTCATAAATCAGCTCGAATATATTTAGTAGAAATGGTGCATCACACACCACCAACTGTTCATAGTATAAACAAACTTTCACCTAAATTGAAGTGATCTATGAACAATTGTGGGTGATCTAAGAATATTTACTTTCGGTTGAATATTGACCAAACATTTAAACCGAGGGATAATCGTTTTCATAGGTAAGGTGATCTAATACAACTCAAGCACTTAGAATTAGAATCGGATAATCTCCTAACTCTACCTTCACTTAACTCGTGTTTTTGCTTATTCGGAGTCTTTCCTATTTTACATCCTTGTTTTGAGATCGATGTGGTATCGTTTAACTGCTCTGGCGGCGGTTGTTCGTACTCGGGCCATTGTTTAAATGGATCGAGCATCTTAACGGGCCATCTAGGCGTGTTGCTAGCCCAACTCACTCTATTCGGTTGGTCAATCCTTTTAGAAACTTTGTTGACTGTTTGCTAGATGGACTAAGAGGAGCCTGGGTAAAACCTTTGTCCAAACATCATCTAAATTGAAGTGATTTATGACCAATTGTGGCCTGTGGGTAATCTAAAAGTATTTATTTTTCGGTTTGAATATTGACCAAACCATTCAAACCGAGGAATAATTTTGATTTAGTACCATTTTTATACCAAAATACCAAAACCCCAAAAAAATTCAAAACACAAACCAAAAAAAGAAAACGGGCGCCGCTTGGAAAATCCAAATCCGATTCTCATTGGCTAATAGATGAAGACGAGGATCGCACTATATCCATTCCCAACCGTCGATAAGATTACATCCAACGGATGAAAAAGATCCTCATCTCTTGTTTTGTCCTCCTCCCTAACTTTATTATAAAAACCACACCGAAGGACCGGGAATCCTAAAACATATTACAAAAATCTCTCTCATATCTTCTTCTTCAAATCCACACATTTGAGAAATGGAGACCACCGGAAAAGTGAAGAAAGGTTTCGGAGGAAGGAAAGCCGGCGGTCCAAAAACCAAATCGGTTTCCAAGTCGGCCAAAGCCGGTCTCCAATTCCCGGTGGGAAGAATCGCTCGTTTCCTGAAGAAAGGTCGATACGCTCAGAGGCTCGGCGGTGGTGCTCCTGTTTACATGGCTGCTGTTCTCGAATACCTCGCCGCTGAGGTAAAAAAAAAGTTCATTCAGATCTGTGAAATTTTATAAACTCTAGAGATTAAAATACTGATTTCGATTGATTTTGTTTTGATTTTTTTTTTCACAGGTTCTGGAGCTTGCTGGTAACGCTGCTAGAGACAACAAGAAGACGAGGATCATCCCGAGGCATCTCCTTCTTGCGATCAGGAACGATGAAGAGCTGGGGAAGCTTCTGAGCGGAGTCACCATTGCTCACGGTGGTGTTTTGCCTAACATTCACTCTGTGCTTTTGCCTAAGAAGAATGCTAAGTCAACCGAGGAGAAGGCTCCCAAATCTGCAGCCAAGTCTCCTAAGAAAGCTTAATTATGTTCTCTTTAAAGTTTCTTCTCATTCACCATTTTCATGTTTATGTTTGGTTAATATAATCTATGTTAGGGTTTGGTGAATGTATATGATATAAGTCTTATTTAGGATCTATGTATTTTGTTTTTCCAAACTTTGTCTTAGATCTTATATTATTATTAATAATAATATCTCTCCTTGTTTCTTAGATCTGATCTTATGCTTAATTGTAACAACAACTTGAGATAACAATTAAGTAGCGGTTTGAAGATGATCCGATGATCCATTTGAATAATTATGATTCGTTCCAATGTGGTTTAGCTGTGTTGGGGATTTAGAGTCTTAAAAGAACATATACTTGTCTCTTTATGGAGCTGTGAATTTTTTTTTATGCTTGGTATATATGTTTCTGAAGAACTTTAGAGTCTTGAAATTCTCTGGTTTTATGCTCTCTTGTTTTTCTTGGATCTTTAGTAGAGATTTCCAAAGCCAAGAGTCACTAGTTCTCGCGTATAGAGCGCAGAAACAACTGTTTCGAGAATGAATCAAGGGTGTCCACAGCTTTGGAAATCTCTACTAAAGATCCAAGCTGAGGCTAAACGATATGTCAATACCATTGGGTAAGGCTCCTCGCGTTCCTTTCACCGAGCTAATGCCACTACTGTCGCTGATGGATGTAATGAAACAGGTTGGACTATCCCTTCTCCAAAACATCCGACGAGGCTCTAAACTTGCATGCTTATCTCACCTCTCGTGAATCTTCCAAGTAAAGTGTTCCTCTAATGACTCATATGGCTGCTTTGTTGAAGTCTATGTGGATTGTATGGGTTTATCTTCTGCTAGAACATGGGCTGTTATGAGGCCGTGTGAAACTGTGAAGGATTGGCATGATTGTGTGTGGTTTTAAAGGTGTCACTCCAAAGCATATTGTTTTACATGATGTGGTAGGTTACCCAACTAGAAAAACTTCCCATTCAAAATCGCTTGGTCTCCTGGTGGTTTCACCCCATGTGTTGGTTATGTAATCTGCAGGATGAATCAAGGGAACACCTCTCTCTCGGATGCGTGTTCCCTGCTGATGTGCTGCATAATACACATGGTTTTCCACTCTTGGTTGGCTCTAATGGATTTGATAAAGGAGAACTCCAACATTGCTGCGGAAAAAAGTTATGTCTCAAGCTGTTGTCTATGGCTTTTGGAAGCAAAGAAACAACGTGTTACACAATCAGCAAGATATACCATCATCGACAGTCTTCAGAGAGATAGACAGGTTGGTCCGTAACTCGATCTCAGCAAGATCACATATGCGAAGCTACTCAAGACTGATGCAACTGTGGCCTCACTAAAGACTCTGTTACTGAATCTCACAAATTCTCTGGTTTATGCTCTCTTGTTTTTTTATTGTTTTTTGGCAAGGTAGCAAATATTATAGGTTAAACTTCTTGTAAGCCTCAACTTTCATTCCTTAATGATATTTAAGGTTTATCAAAATATATACGACTATCGAGTCTATGTTCCTAAAACCATAAACATCATACGTAGCTGTTTCTTGTTTAATTTGGATTTCTGAATTAATGAGTGAGTTTATTGTTAATGAATGAGTTTGGTTTATAAATCTCTAGGGTTTTGGCTAAATAAATTGTCTCATGATGTATATAAATCTTGTAAATCTACAACTAATCTAATGTGTCAAAATCCTAACTTTTTCTAACTAAGGCCTCACATTATCTTGAAGATTATGATTAGACATTTCCTTGATTTCATAAGCTGTTAATTCTCTTCGAATTAAGGTTTCACAATACCCTAATAAGTAAAACTTAAACCTTACCATAATTTTTGAACGCAGAACTTCACAATATCCTTATACGGATTCACGTGGTATGTTACATGGAAACATAAACGGATACGTGAAAATGAAATGTCTCGGAAACGGAAACACATTTTTTTTAATGAAATTAGGACTTCACAATATCCTTATAGGGACTCACGTGACAATGTAAAACTCCAAACTTTGCGATAATATATAATTTAAGGGTGTATTGAATCTAATATTTTAAATGATTTGTGTTTTATATGAATTTTTTTTGGTGAAAAGAGTTTTATATGATTTTGATGATTGTAGGGAAGTTGTTATGATTTTTTTGACATCTAACTTTTATTAATTTAGGGAAGAAGTGCACAAAGAGTTAACCAACCAGCAAGGTGGTATTGTATAAATTTGATACATCAAATTAATTAAAGAAATATGATGTGAATGTTTATCGCCCACATTTTCTCTTGATTAACTTGTCCCAGAGAAGAGTATGGAAGTTTCGACATCCAAAAGCGAATATCATATAGAAGAGATCCTATCTTGTGATGGTCACCCACCTTGTTGATCAGATTTGTTAACTCCATATAATCTCCTTCCAACCAGACATAGTGAAACCCATGTGCCCATGTCACCTGAAGAGCATGTAGGAAGCCTAAAGCTTATGCTTAGAGGGCATAATAAGAAGCTTGAAGTTTTGCACAACCTGATAAGATAATCCTACCATGATCACGAATTAACCAACATGTACTTGTATATGCTCTTCCTTGAACAAAACCACAGTCAAAGTTACATTAAAGCCTGCCTTCGGGGGGGGGGGAGGATCCCATTGATGGCTTTGACTGTGACTCATAGGAAGCCGATGACCATTGTTGTTTCCATCTATGTCATCATGTTGTAACTGATTTATCTCCAACCATTCATTAACCTCTTGAAAACTTTTATGTGTTTCTTTTGCTGGATCACGATTGATATTTCGAAACAGAAAATCATTTCAAGGCTTCCATTTACGCCACAACATCCAAAATAGTAATAATCTGGTTTAGAGATGAACAAAATGTATCTTATGAAGATTAATCAAAAATTGGATATTATCTTCAAGACTACCATTGAAACCATGACGTTGTCCATTGTAAATGGTCACACTTCGCCAAACCGCCTGTGCATGAATGCACTTGAACAATAGTAAGTGATTGATAGTTTCTTTCTCCAGACAACATCTCTGACAAATTGGATCAGCCTGTATATATCTTGTTCGGAATCTCGGAGTTGTTGATATAGCACATGATAAACATCGCCATAAGAAATGTTGTATTTTTGGTGCACTATGGAGCTTCCAAATCTCTTGTTTTAAAGTAACTGAACCATGAAGGGGTGTGTTTAAAGCTCTTTTTTTTTTACAACTTGGGTTTATAAATTTCGTTTACACCATGTAACAATCAATGTACAGTAATCATGATTTCATAAAACTAAAATCCATTTTCCAAAAAAAAACCCAAATAATGAAAGCGCCAAGCTTAAAAAATGGAGACCCAAAAAAACACAAAAAACTAGCGCCTTTTCGAAAATCAAGAAACGTTTCTCATTGGCTAATTCACCAATCACACGGATCGTAGTATTTTCAACATCCACCGTCGATAACAATAAATCCAACGGACAAAAACCTCTCTTATCTATTTTTCCTCTGACCTATAAAACGACTCCGAGCACCTTCAAAAGCAAATCACAAATCTCCAAACTTCTTCCAATACAAAAATCAAACACTTCAAACACTCTCAGAAATCGATAACTGTAGCAATGGAAACCACCGGAAAAGTGAAGAAAGCTTTCGGAGGAAGGAAAGCCGGCGGTCCAAAAACCAAATCGGTTTCCAAGTCGATCAAAGCCGGTCTCCAATTCCCGGTCGGAAGAATCACTCGTTTCCTGAAGAAAGGACGATACGCTCAGAGGCTCGGCGGTGGTGCTCCGGTTTACATGGCCGCCGTCCTCGAATACCTCGCCGCCGAAGTAAGTCTATTCATTCAGATCTGAACATTTCGAACTGTTAATTTCTCGGATTTCTGATTTTCGATTTGTTTTTTTTTTTTTTTTTTTT
>NC_025695.1:45508105-45531768 GCF_000633955.1 Camelina sativa | reverse complement strand
TTTTTTTTTTTTTTTTTTTTTTTTTAATTTGTTCAGGTTTTGGAACTTGCTGGGAACGCTGCTAGAGACAACAAGAAGACGAGGATCATTCCGAGGCATCTTCTTCTTGCGATAAGGAACGATGAAGAGTTGGGAAAGCTTCTGAGCGGAGTCACGATCGCACACGGTGGTGTTTTGCCCAACATCAACTCCGTTCTTTTGCCTAAGAAGACTGCTTCCAAATCAACCGAAGAGAAGGCTTCCAAATCACCAGCCAAGTCTCCTAAGAAAGCTTAATTAGTTTCTTAATGTTTTGTTGGTAGTTTGTATTGGTCTTTGGTGAATGTAGTTAATCCAAGCTTTTTAATCTTTATGTATTTGGTTTTTAAGCTTTGTTTTGTTCAGATTTCAATTCCTAATTTATAAGATTTTTATGTTCTAATCTCTTGGCCCACTCGTCGTGTAACATCATATGCTCAAATATTAATTAACCACTCTTTAGTCTTTGACCCCTCCCATTAACGCACCCTTTTTATTCACTGAGATAATCAATTCATGTGGTGAAGAGAGTACAAAAAATGTTCTCTTCTCTCTTTGCTCGTTGTAGCTCCATTACATCACCACTGCGGAATTTAACAACTCGAGGATCTTGCTCTAAATTATTCGTCGGAGGTAATTTTTTTTTTTTGTCAATCTTGGAATCCATAAGGTCAATAATACTTTTATATCCGTGATACAAAAAATGTGTGCACACAATGTGTTTGTTAAAATGCGCGATAGAAACTCTGAATATGTTAAATACTACCAATGCAGGGCTATCTTACGATACTAACGAACCGGTTTTGAAGAGTGAGTTTGAAAAGTTTGGTGAAATTATTGAAGGTACCACACGAATCGCCGCCATGAAATCTGTTAGTTTTGTGCAAAATCCCTATATGGATAAACGAATGCAATTCCTGAGTTATTTATGGCTTTGTTCTTGGATGTGAAAACACAGTGAAAGTAATATGTGATCACAAGAGCGGGAAATCAAAAGGTTATGGCTTTGTGTTGTTTCATTCAGAAGAAGCAGCTGCAAGTGCCTTAGCTTCAATGAACAATCAGGTATTATTGTATACAACAAAACCAAATACATGAAATGCATTCTAACAAAACCTTGACTGTGTGCATTTAACAATGTTCTTGGTGTTCGATTTGTTCAGTTATTCGAAGGCAGAAACATCAGAATCGAATATGCTCAACCTAAAGGAAGTATATATCAGAAGTGATCTCAACTCAAATTAAACGACAAATCTTCTGTGTTATTTCACTTATTGGCTCTACTTTGACTCAGGAAATGCATCCACTATTCAGAGTTGTAACATTGTAGAACTCTAGATTGATTTTGGTGAAGATCCTTATGTTGTTTTGTGATGACTGTGTGTTTGTGTGTGTCCTCTTCAAGCCTGGTTACTCTTCATATTTGTTGTTGGTGCTTCTACTTCTTTTGCAGTTTCCACAAATATTAATCTGCCATGAACAATCTGAAAACAGATAACCAAATGCAATAGTCAGTCCAAGACTAAAAAGCTTAATTCATATACACTAATCTTGCATATATACACCTAATCGATTAGGATTATACAAAAGAAAAACTTCTGTTTTTCTGATTCAAGATCAATTCAATTCAAATCAAGAAGCAAGAACGTATACAACATTTTAAAAGCGAGTGAAGAAATGGATCATCACCATCCCATTCAAAGCCTTTAACGCCTTTTGTGCATCATCCTCAGACTTAAAAGTGACGAATCCAAAACCTTTAGGTCTCTGTGTTAGCTGGTCCCTAATAAGACGAGCTAACAACGCACACATACAAACGACAACATAAGTAATCGGACACACATAACCAGAGCAGTGACACATTTGATTTTGTGAATGCACCTTCAGTAATCTGACCAAAAGGCGAAAACAGTTGCCTCAGCGATTGATCAGTGGTGTAAGCAGAGAGTCCTGCAAAAGAAAGGATTGAAACTAAATGTGAACCTGAAAATAAACTTGAAATTCAGAGATTTTGAAGTGGATATATCATACTGTTAACGAAGAGCTGTGCTGTGAATCTCTTAGCCATCGTAACTCGTAAGCCAAAAAAAACAAAGGAAGAAACCTGAATCCGACACACAAATTTAAATGTGAAAACGACGGCGTTTAATATCGATATCAGATTTGATTTAATAAAAGGCCCAATAAAGCCCAATATTCTGGATCCATTAACCAGTCTAGTAAAGTATCCATAACGCGCCCCAATAAAGAAAGCAAAAACCCTAATTCGCATCTTGTATTTAGTTGTCTTGTTCAACTTTTATTTCCTCGACGCTAGCAAGGAGAGGGTTTGTGCGGCTGCCATTTTCGATTTCAAGGTTAGAAAAAAAAAAATCTCCACAGCTTTGAGCTTCTTTGTTCCTTTTTTATGGTTTCTCGGATCTGCTTTTGTGTCTGCTCTCTAGCTCAATCACAACGTGAAATTATGAAAAATGTTCTCATGTTTCCTCTTGCTTTAGAATTTAGATTTTGAGTTCGAAACTTATAGTGTTGGATCCATTTGAAATTTTGCTCTTGTCATTATGTTCTTGTTGTAAGCAGATCTAATGTAGGAGTCATATTCTCGATTGAGCTGTACAGTATCTTGATGTTCATTGAAACATGTATATATGTGTTAGTATTAGTGTTTTTTTTTTGGAATTCGTTTCTTATATATGGAGGTTTTGAAATAAGCTCAGATTTGTGTTGTTTTGGTTTGGGTTACAGGTTTTTAAATTTTTTTGAAGAATGGTGAGAATCAGTGTGCTTAACGATGCTCTTAAGAGTATGTACAATGCTGAGAAGAGAGGGAAGAGGCAAGTCATGATCAGGCCTTCTTCTAAAGTGATCATCAAGTTCCTTATCGTCATGCAAAAGCACGGTATGTTGATGATCATTCATTGTTTAAGCTCATTTCTTTTCCTCTGTTGCTGTTCTTGCTCAACTGTAACGTTTTTTATAATGGAAATGCAGGTTACATTGGTGAGTTTGAGTACGTTGATGACCACAGGTCTGGTAAGATTGTTGTTGAGCTTAATGGAAGACTAAACAAATGTGGAGTCATCAGTCCTCGTTTTGATGTTGGAGTTAAGGAGATTGAAGGTTGGACTGCTCGTCTTCTTCCTTCCAGACAGGTCTATCTTTTTAGTCCTTGTTCTCTTATTAATTCTAATTCTTCTAGTATCGGTTAAAGAAACCTGGTATATGGTGTATTTGTTGACAAGTTAGGTTCTGTCTTATTCGAACGCTGTCAACATGTAATGGTTGAAATTGGTTTTTGTGGTCTTGCCATCTGTAGAGGAATCTTTATAAATTTAGTGATCTTACATTGAAATTCTTGAAATGTGCAGTTTGGCTACATCGTTCTTACAACCTCTGCGGGTATTATGGACCATGAAGAAGCCAGGAGAAAGAATGTTGGTGGAAAGGTTCTTGGATTCTTCTACTGAACCAAAGCTTGAAGAAGATAATCTTACTGTCGTCTGTGATGATACTTTGCGCTGCTCCTTTTGGTGAGAAGAGGAATTCGATTGAGCTCAAAGTTTAAGGGGATAGTAGAGTTTTTGATGTGTTTGTGTTTCTTTAGATAATATGCCATTTTGTTCGTTTTGGGTTTTGCGCAAAAGTTGTTGAAGACTTATGAATAGACAGTTATTTTCAATTTCTGTTTCCAAACAAAAAAAAAAGAACCTTGCTTTTCTTGAGCCAATACTATCAATCGAGACGTTTCATTTCACTACATGAGCCTCGTGACTTTTTTTTTCATTTGCTATGCGAACGTTTTGATCGAGAACATCATCCTGTTTCGATGGTTCACGATTTATTCATAATCAACGGTTTAGAACAGATATTGTAAGGTTAATAAAATTTTGATAGTGAATTGGAGTAGAAGATTCAAGTCTCTGTTGCTGATGTAAACCAACCTATTATGCATAGTTCATACATGGAGTCATTGATATACGTAAAACTTTAAACATAAATATTGAAAATATGTTATTTCATTTTATTGGCCAGATCTCTCATACTTTCATACATGAAGGAGTATTTCAAGCTTATTATTATATATGCATCAACCACAAACTTAATATTTTCTGTATGTAAAATGTGAAGATAATCATCTTCTGAACATGTTCAAGGACATTTGGGTGTGCCTTTGGAGCTCTTCATATCGCGGTAACAAGGACATTCATCTTTGTGCCCATAAGTGCCCGAAGGTACACATTGACACTTCTCGCAGCATATGTTGCAATACTTGAGACACCGATCTTGTCTCCCTGCCTTTGAACATCTCACATTGCATTTTCCTCCACATGCTGCTCATTTTATTCACCACAAATTAAGAAAGCTTAATACAAAATATGTATATATATATTTGAAATGAATTGTGTATACTATACTTACATGAATCGGCGGTAGAGAGCATGAACAAAGAAGATGTGACGAGCAAAGAGATGATAAAAAATTGTACAACCGGGAACTTCATCTTAGTTCTTGCTGAGATTTGATTTTTTTTTATACAATCTGTTTGGAGAAAGCTTGTTACTTAGGGAAGATGAAGAAAAAAAACTTGAAGTTTCCACACAATGCAAAAGAAGTGATTATGGTTTGAGAGGAAAATGAGGCTACAGAGTTATTTATAGGTAAAAAAACTTTGGAGTAGGTGAAAGTGAAACGTTACTTATCTATTGTCTTCTTCTTTTTTTGTTTTGTTTTTGTATTTTTCATTCTTAGAAAAAAGAATCTACAAAGTATATTATTACTTAATCTTTTATAGAGTTCTACTTTTCCTCTAGATTTGTAAATTTATAAAGCAATATTGGTAAATTTTTGTAGATATGTAGATGTAAATCAATATTGGTAAATTTCTTTATTAAACAATTAATTTACAGTATTTTTTTTTTTTGAGGGGATTAATGTCTAATGTTGTGTACACCGTTCATTAAAGAAATGGAAATAAACAATAGTAGCTTCTATCAAATCCTGTTTCTGTATCATAACTTACTAATAGAAATGTTACAAAGATAGTAAATTTGCTTTGAAGAATCTATTAACTCTGGTGGTTGCGTGCCGTTGTACAATTGTATTCCATATTATTGTGTCATTTTTATTAAATTGTATTTGTACATTTATATAAAAAGGTTGATAAAACAAAAGCGATATGTATATACGCGTATACACATGAAATGATTATATTTGTTTTTTTTTTCTTAGTGGGAAATACAAAGGCACAATGTCGTTCACGTTGAGCGACCATCGCGTTAAAGCTATAATAAGAGTGACACACGTAACAAGAATCTAAAGGTATATGGGAACTTCTACATCTTTCTCCTCTCTTCCCTTTTCTATATTACTCTAATATACTACAATCCATCAAAAATGTTGGAAAAGAAAAAGTCCATTATATTAAGAAAGTATTAGTTGTTTAAAGCTATTGCCTATGCATTTATGTTAATTTGAAAGTTTAGGATGTCAATCAAAGTCATAATGATGGACCACCGACTTATTATTATTCACGATTAAAATGTTAATGAAGGTGTGTTTTTGTCACGATTTAGCTAAAAGTTAAGGGTCATTAGAGGAATCTTGTGACAAATGGGATTCATTCAACTTTCATATTTTGTTTGGTAAAACGGGTCTCCCGGACTTAAACTCCTTTTAGCAATTAGTATTTTGTCTGCATGCTTACATGATATTCATATGGAAAATTAAAATTCTTATTGAAATATATCCCTTTTTCTCTAAAACCTCCATTCCATTAAGTGTCGGGAAAGAGACTCTCCAATTTGTTGATAGTACAATAGTTAACTTACTGAAATATTTGTGAAATTTTAAAAAGTAGATTTGGAAAGGCATATCAATATGATATAAAAGTGTAATACTTTACAATACATTGGTGATGACTGATGATATCAAAAGAAATGTTTATATACAAGTTATATATCCAACAAAGGATGTCAACAAAATATTCATATCACTCCATCTTCTTATTTTCCTTTATTCAAATGATTCTCTTTGATCAGTGAAATAGATGTGAATGCCCACAGGCCACATATATATAACTTTAATCTTTAGAGAGAATCCGAAAAACAAAATGTCAACTTTAAATTTGTTGGCAACCAGTACCTTACAAGCATACCTATATACCCTTCACCACCCAAGTTGCCTCTACCTTTATTTCCATGCTTTGTGACTTTTCTAGTTTTTATGATTTATGCGTGATGTGTGATGCGTGATCGATCCCTTCGTCAAAGTTTAGGGAATTGTCACTGTTCAACTCCACTGGTTAGTCAATCAGACTTACCGAGAAAGGCCCACAAAGAAAGGACTCATTAATGGGCTTGATTATTTTTGGGTCCTCTCGGGGACTATGATCGCTCTCTCCTTTTCAAGTGGCTAACTTACGCCGGAGGTAATAATATCGCGCACGCGAAGAAGAAGCAAAAAGCAGAGTAAACTTGAGTTAAATCAGGACAGGCGTATTTTAGCCGTCCGCCATTTCCATCGCTCTCTCTTCTCTGCTTCATCATTTTCACTATAACCACGCTCTCTTCTCTTCTCTGCATCATTTTGATCTGGTACGCATTGATTCTTCAGACTTTAGATCTCCTTCGTCGTCTTTAGTTGAAGCAATGTTATTTTGGTTTTTGATTTGATCTCTGTTTTTGGTTTTTGTTCCAATTTAGATTCGATGGCTGCCCCACCTGCTAGGGCTAGAGCCGATTACGATTACCTCATTAAGCTTCTTCTCATTGGTGATAGCGGTACGTCGTCTTCCCTCTCTTCGGGATCCAATCGATAAATTTTGAATTCACTGAATCTATCTATCTATTCGTTTACAAAACCGATCTAGTCATTGCGTCGTTTGCCGTAATGTTGACAAATTTGAATCCATGCTCGTCAGAATCATATACGAGTTTATGAAACTTATAAAAAAAATGTGTTTTTTTAGATCTCTGTAACTTTTAGGATTTTTTTTTTTTTTTTTTTTTTTAACACAAATGCTTGTTTCTCAGGTGTTGGTAAAAGTTGTTTGCTTTTAAGGTTCTCTGATGGCTCTTTCACCACTAGCTTCATCACCACTATTGGGTTTGTGTTCCTACATGATTTAAGAGACTGTGATCTCTGTTTGTTTCTCTCTCTGAGTCTGTTCTCTGTTTGATGGCAGCATTGATTTTAAGATAAGAACTATTGAGCTTGATGGCAAACGTATCAAGCTCCAGATTTGGGACACTGCTGGTCAAGAACGTTTTCGAACCATCACCACTGGTCAGTGTGTGAAACCCTCTTTTCATATGATAGTGTGTACTTAACGTACATAGTCCCACTGGAAATTGATTTAGGGAGGATTAATAACAGTCAAAATGTGATGCTCTGTGTGGCTAATGCTTTTGTACAGTTGATGTGTTGGGGATATATAGTTGTTTTAAATTGATTGCAACACTAGTTTGAAGAACTAATGTTTAGTTCCTTTTTTTTCCTTTGGCATTGTTGCAGCTTATTACCGTGGAGCAATGGGCATTTTACTGGTGTATGATGTCACAGACGAGTCATCCTTCAACAGTAAATTTTCTTCTATCTATCTACACACTGACTACATCTTTGGTCTTACATTCTTGCTTTGTTCTAGACCTGTTTCTCTTGACCTTATTGCAGACATCAGAAACTGGATTCGTAATATCGAACAACATGCTTCGGATAATGTCAATAAAATCTTGATAGGAAACAAAGCTGACATGGACGAGAGCAAGAGGGTACAATACGACCTAGTTCATTCACACTGAAATTATCCAACGTCCTGATTCAGACTAACCCAACTAATGGCGTTTTTGGTCCCTGACACCTTTTTCAGGCTGTGCCAACATCAAAGGGTCAAGCACTTGCTGACGAATATGGAATCAAGTTCTTCGAAACCGTAAGCCAAACATTATCTCTAAATGTTTAATTTCATGATAACAGTTTAGACTACATTGGTCGTATTTGTTTGCTTACATAGCTAATAAGTAAACTCCACATCTCAGAGTGCCAAAACAAATCTTAATGTGGAAGAAGTTTTTTTCTCGATTGCAAAGGACATAAAGCAGAGGCTCGCTGATACTGACTCAAAAGCAGAGGTTAATAATTACTTGTTAAATTTTCCTTAAGCTTTTCTTTCACTTCACTTTTCTTGGTCCAAAGAACTGAAAAGAAACCCTTTTTGTCACAAATTTATCATTCATTTCAGCCTGCAACGATCAAGATTAGCCAAACGGACCAGGCGGCTGGAGCCGGACAGGCGACACAGAAGTCCGCATGCTGTGGAACTTAAAAAGTCCCAGTGGCTCTAAAATTGAAGTGAAGTGAAAGAACATATTTTTATGTTGTGGCGCTTTTGTAATTTTTTTCCTTTTCCTGATTTGTTCTTAATTGACCTTTTCTAGTTTGTTCATGAGGGGGGTAATAGAATCTTGAAAGTAATCGTTCGTTCTCAGTCATATCCGATTATCTGTATCTGAAACTGACACTCTGGCTGAGTTATTAAACTACAGCTTATAACTCTCCATATATCTTCTTAACTTTTGCTTTCTCTCTTACATCATCACTTTCTGAAAGTTTTTTACACAATGATGCAAAAAAACGAATAGTTTACTAATATAAGATTCAGCAAAATGTGTGTACAATCTTACAACTTCCCAATAATACTTTACATTCAAAAGGAACGCTCTTCTTTGCCATAGATCCGCTGAAGTTCCCTAGTCGCCGCTTGGAATGATTCTGAACCAAATCGAAAACATGACATTAGAGGAAACTTAGATGTAAATACATATCCATGAAGAAGAAGAAGAGGGTTGAACCTTTCCAGATGCGAAAAGCTTTCTGGTTAATAGGAGAACCAAATACAGTCTGAATGACATCAAACAGCATACTCTCTGGAGCGTTCCTTAGTTCCTGAACTATCTGATAAATCGTCTTCCCGTTTTCAAAGTAAATATGATTATTTGGATGCTTTGTTTTACATCCTGCGTGTCTCTCAAATGCATACGCGTTAAGCACCTTGAATGATTAGAGTCAAAGCAAATTATTATCCGTTAAGAGTGTTCCAGCAACATAATAAAGAAAAAACCTTTTATGTTGACTTACCTTAGTGAAATCGCAAGTTTGACATCCGCAGAGATAACCTGATCCTTTGATGACTCCTCGAAGCTCCTGATATTAAGATTGTTTCGATGCAATTACAAACTCAAAGGCTTCAGGGGAATGGTTAGCTTAAAATGAACAGCTGAGCTGAGAAATTTAGGTTTTACCTCTCGCGAGAGAGAAACATACTTGACAGGAACACCATCGAGCATACCAGTTGATATTAAGCTTCTGACATTTGAAGGAAAGCTTGTGGAAGCTTCCTTCTTTGACGTCTTGGCCTCTGCTTTGTTCTTTGGAAGAGTTTCCAAACTCGGTTTAGCCACTTGTTGTTGTTCACTAACAACTCCACTGCTTGTCTGTGAACTCCCAGTTTCTTGTCCATAAACCATATCAGATGTTCCAATAGGATCCTGAACATAAGACTGATAGTTTTCAACCCCATTGGAGCTAGATCCAACACCGTGTTCATCATCATTAATTTCACCAAATGTGATACCATGAGAGTCCTCGTTGCCATAAGGATGACCCGCCATTGCAAAATTTATAAAGCTACTCTCGTTCTCCCGGCTACAAGGTTCAACCGAAGACGACTCAACTTTCCTTTGACTATGACCATCTAAAGCAACATGTGTACTCATCGTTTCCTTAACCCGACTAACCGGAAGTTTTCTAGTTCCATCACCACCGAAACAACTCCCAGCAACAGAAACCTCCACGCCATTAGATATAGACAATTCAACAGATCTGTTTTCCATAAAACTCTCAGCTATACTCTTATTTTGGTGGTGGCTACTACAACCTTCAGTTCTATCTCTATCACCAAACAAAAGGGGTCTTGGTGGCATTTCAGCTCCTAGAAGCCGATCCATGAACTGGTTAGAGACGGATTGAAAAACCGATGAGCTTTCCCACAAAGGAAGACCTAAGCTTGATTTCCCTAATCCTGGATCTTGCACAACAGCTTGTTTCTTGTTTGGGAACATCTCTGAGCGAGAAGAAGAATCAACAAACCAAGGATGAGGACGCTTTGAATCATCTCTTGTAGAATGATCATACACTGAATCTTCCTCACTTGTATGCTCATTGTTCTTTAAAACCCAGAAACCTTTGCTTTCATATGACTGGATACAATACAATTTAGACCAAATCAGAAGTGAACGCAATCCATAAACCCATTAAAAATATAAACTTTATGCAACATAAACCCTAAATTCAGAGGCGTACCATTTTCTTGTCCTTTCAGATTCGATTTAATCTCTCTCACGTCGTCCAATAGCAAGTGTGAGCTTCCCCAGAAACTTCAATTTCGAAAAATCAAACCTTTAAAACGAATTCGCAGTAGATAAAAATCTGTTTTTTTTTTCTTTGCGACCCAAAAGATCAATCTTTTAAGAAATTGAAACCTAATTGCTCAGTAAAGAGTGTTGAAAATTCTCAAAGTCGAGAACTTTTTTGAACGAATACGAGTGCCCTAAGGAGTGAGGTTTGAATGGCTGACAAAAAAAAATTAGAGAAATTGAAAGATTGGTACCTTTTATTGATCGCCGGTAAAACTAGATCGCCGCCCCCACCCCCCCNCCGCGAGAGAGTAATTTCGCCGGCGAATAAAGTAACGGAGAGCGATGTGATGATACGGTGCGCGAGAAGCACCAGAATTTTGCTTCAGCTATGCTTTGTTTTTTTTGGTTAAAGCCTAAAAAGCAATTAAGCAAACATCGCATGATCTGATGTTACGGGTACCACGAAGCTTATCTTACGCGTGTTGAGTGATGTCTAATCGTGACCGTTCATCTCCCACAATAGAGAGGGTTGTGGGCACCCACTTCTTTTTTATAAATTTCTATCAAAATAATACTATTAGAAACAGAACAATTTGAAAATTATATCGTCAATATTACTACTGATGCTTTGAATTTTTTTTAATTTTGATTATTGAAGAAGATCCATGTTATTTTATGCAATCAACTATGTATCTAGTTGAAGCTTTCATTTTAGGTGAGGGTGTTTTGAGTATGAAAGATGAATTTGAAGCTGATCCTATCATAGACTAAAGACAACGTGGGCTTTACTTATATGGTAGAGGAGATAGTTAACAATTGAGTGAATAGTCTCATTCAACACGCTATTCCAACTGACTTGTGTGAAAGAGATGCATACTACTGACAAAAATTGCCATGTTTGGCTTTAGGACTCCTGCCTTCTTCTTTACTGGAGCATTTTGGTTTGGCAAACCGCGAGAAACTCAAGGAGCTTTGCTTCTTCCCTGCATAGGATGATCGTTGCTTTGACACAAGCAAAAGTAAAAGAGTGAAGAGAGACCCGTATAGATATGGTGGTGTTGTTAGATCATGTTGGTTATTCGACCGATCACGTTGAATATTTTTGTCTGATTTGTACAGAAAAAGTTGATAATGATAAGATCACAAATAACACTCTCAAAACATCCACTTCTGATGTTTCAAATTTTGATTTTTCACTATATCAGTTGTATATTTGTATACTTTCCGAGTCGGTTTTGTACAAAATGGAGATCAAGTATCTATATCTCGGATTGTTGTTACAGCATAATAATTGATAATTAATCCCAAAATAAAAAATAAAAATAGAATAGGATATTTTCACGTCGGCCACAATAAAAAAGAGAGATCAAAGAGATATTTTTCACCAAAATGGGAAATGCTAATCAAGTAAGATATACAAATCTCCAATGCTATAATAAGAACAATATATTTTTACAGAAACAAAATTATATTACACATCCCTATGAAAGTTTCCTAAATCTGCAGATGTATGTATAATCCTAAAATATTAAGAAAAATTCAAAGAATGATATAGAAAAATAATATTTTCAGAACATTATGAGAATAAAAAAAAATCAATCAATAAACTGTTCTTCCAAGCTCCAGCTTCAGATTCAAATTCTCAACCATCCCTAAACTGAGATCCAAGCAAGCCACTCTCTTCCCACTGCTAGATTTCTTCAACGTCGTAACCGTCGGCTCCGGCAATAAAGCGCGTGTAACCAACGCGCCTGCAGCGCCACTCTCGTTCCTGTGTCTCCTCATGTGCCCTCCCAAAGCTTGCCCCATCGGAAACTCAACTCCACATATGGGACAAGGATGAGATGTGGTTTTAGCCTTCTTAACCAAACCAGACGACGACAAGGTCTCGTTGTTGTTGTTGTTAGGCTTCTTGTGACTCGCACGGTGACCTCCCAAGGCTTGAAACGAATGGAACTCCTTCAAACACGTTTTACATGTGAAAACGCGTTTTTGATCTCCACCACCGTCAACGTTTTCTTGTCCAACTCTTGACAATAGCATCAGACAATTCGCAGCCGTGACATCCACCGTCGACTTAATCTCTTCCGATGTCGCAACCATTTTCTCTTCGGATGATGATGTTTTGATAAGATGAAATAATAATATCTATCTTGTGTGTTGTGTGTGTTGTGTGTTTTGAGTTTTTGTGTGTGTGATAGTAGTTGAGTTGTGTTGTGTTTGGGAAGTATTTATAGATACCGAGTTTGTGGACTGAAGACGTGTGAAGGATGACGAAAATAGCCTTGTGACTTGGTGGGTAAGGAAGTGGCAGCGAAGAGTGTGGTATTAACGCAATTGCGTGGAAAGATAAGGGGTAATCAAGGAAGATGCGTGTTATGTGGTCGCGATTTGCGACACCGCGTAGTTTTGGAGACTAAACTACAAAAAATAAATAAAAAAAAATTAAACGAAAGAGTCGTTTCGGTTGGTTGAGAATCTTCCTCGTGTTTTCTCGAAAACACTTTTATTTTGTAATTTATAATATAGATATATTTTTATTTTGGGATTACACTTACACATCAGAAAATAAAAAAAAAACTAAACTCTTTTGAGTTGACGTCAACAAATAAACTCTCTCAAGTTTGATGAGTTGATTTTATTCACAACGCGCGGCGCGTGATTTTACTCAGCCGTCTTCTAGAGAATAGTTTTAAGATGACCAACGGTTTCTAGATACAACAAAATTATCTGACTCTGTTATATTTTGAAATGCTTCTTGAATTTATTTGAATGTTTTGATATTAGCTATTTTTACTAATTTCCTGTTCTTGATATTGAACAAGCTAATTTAGTGTGTCACTTTTATGAGTTTCAAACATATATTAAAAAAATAAACATATGGCTTGGTTTTGGTTATGTGGTATGTCGGTTCGTTTTTTTTTTTCCTTTCTTTTTGGTCCACAAGAGCTTGTATTTTTATAATTTATTTTTTTAAAGATTTTAAAAATTTTGGTCAGAAATGTATTCTAGAAAGTGAACTACCTACTCTGTTGGTGTGTTTTGTTTGTTAGAAAATAGCAGTTCTTTTAAGAATGTTCTGTCAAAAACTGTCGTCAGCAATGAGCCATCTAGCCCAACCCCAGCGAAGGCATGACAACACCAAAAACGTGAAACCTACGCGTTTGAAAAGAATCGCGTGGTGGATCATTCAAATTAACAAGAAGATATGTACGGAAGCTTGATGGAAACGTGGGAAGCAAGTAGAAGCGATATTAGTAAAACATAAAAAGAGATAGTGACTCGTGGCACTTTTTAGTGCCTTTTCCACGCGGAAGCAATCTTCGTTATAGTATAAAACTCTCTTCTAGTAGTTTATATATACCTTAAGATTCTTGTTTTCACACTCTCTCAACTACTGAATTTGTAAATTTCATAAACTTTCATTAGATAATTCAAGTCAATAATTGTCTACATAATTGGACAAGTATATGTATATGATTGATTGTTCGGTTTATAGGATTACCAACCAAAGTATGAAATGGAAAGCCATATAGGATCGACTTGTGTTTTGTTTTTTAATATTTGACTCTCTCTATCAGTTTCCATTTTGCCTTGTACGCCAAAGAAATATATTTATTTTGTGCATACTTCTAGAGTACTGTATATACAACCAAGCAAAACAATTTTTTGTCCTGTTTTCTTATTTTATTACTTGACATATTTAAAAAAAATAAAAATAAATAAGCATCTGAGACTGAGATGAACCAAATTGCACTTCCCTTGGGGAGAATTGGCTAGAATCGTCTTTTATATTAGATGAGATTTCCACGGCGAGAATTAATGCAGAAATATATTATGAAACTCAACAAAAGCTGAAGAATTTGATTAAAATGACTAAACCAGTCATCTACCAATACATTTGATTCTCGGGATTTAATAGTAATGCAAATTTGACATGAGGCTTGTAGTCAGGTCTGAGGTGTGGTTACCCACCTCTGGCTGTCTAGCTAATCACATGTAAATAGCCTAATAGGTTCAACCAACCTCTCTTTCAAAGGGTTAAAAATGTAGGGAAAAGTTACATCTTAATTATGTTGTTTATACTAATTAAGTTTGAATAATCAAATTATATTATTTCGTTACGAATTTTTCTTCTGATAAAGTACTAAAACATAAAATGAAAACAGTAAATTCCTTTAATTGTTTTAATCAATGTACGTTGTTATACTGTATAAATAAAATTGATTTGTTTACACAGAATGAAGAAAAAATCTTATGGAAAGTAATTCCAAAAAAATAGGGAAATAAATATGGAACGAAGATCCTCTTACCCTTTTTTCTTTCTTTCTTAGTTAGATAATGACAGTGGAATGGAAGAGATAATAGAGTTATGCTGAAATCACTCAACTAACTTTAATAGGAAGTTGAGATTATTCGTGATTCGGTCCATTTACCAAATATAGCTAGGGAGAGAGATTTGTGGGTATTTGTACATAAGAATGATGAGAAGATATCTGAGTACTCAATACTCTCACACAATGAGCTTCCAAAGTTTATCTCTTCTTCTCTTCGTCACTCTCATTGCCTCTCCTGCATTTGCTCTTAAAAAGGTCCTCTCTTTCTTTCTATGTAACTCTATTTGCTATCACGATCGTTATGCACTTGTTTAATTAACATTTTATAATTGAACAGTCGTACATAGTGTACTTTGGATCTCACGCCTATCCTACTCAACTCGCTTCAGTCCATCTTGATGGTGTTGCTCACTCACATCGCACTTTTCTCGCATCTTTCGTGGGAAGGTATCATGACCCCTATGTACCTCTCTTTATGAATGTACTAAATCAATGTTTTAAAAATTGGATCAAAAAGTTAACCGGGAAGTATTTCGGATCATCTGATATGGTTTTAGGTTAATGACACTTAATTTTTGTTTATGTATCTTTGATAAAAAAAAAAATCAAATTGTGTTAGTAACCATGTCTTGAAACCAGACTCGAATATAGAGGCACAAAATCAACTAGACGTACGTATAAAGAGATACATGAAAATGAGGATTTTTGGGGTACGCACATTGGTTAGGCGAGGCAAGTCTATGTTTAAAAGTATTATTGTACTCGTTTACTGCATGAATTGCGAATTTACTAGCCTGTTTAGTCTGAGATTTGTAGTAGTACATTACAATAAATAACTATCTTCCAGCCATCAAAATGCACAAGAAGCAATCTTTTACTCATACAAGAGACATATCAATGGCTTCGCCGCGGTTCTTGACGAAACTGAAGCTGCAGAAATCGCCAGTGAGATATCATCAGTCCTTATATTTTTACATAGGCTTCTCAGTTCCTTTTGGTTTCATCAGCTAACGAAATTTTAAACATATTTTATATGCAGAGCACCCTGATGTAGTCTCTGTATTCTTAAACAAAGGAAGAAAACTGCATACCACTCATTCATGGAAGTTCATGCTCCTTGAGAAAAATGGTGTTGTTCACAAGTCTTCACTGTGGAATAAAGCAGGATATGGAGAGGACACAATCATCGCTAACTTGGACACAGGTACTAATTCCCAAAAAAAGTTTGAATTTATTTGTTCCGTTCCATTTCATGATGTTATGATTCATCAGAGTTATGAATAATGATCATATTCAAGTCATGGACCTTTCTCAGTGTTTAAATATTTCAACTTTTTGATGAAGGTGTGTGGCCTGAATCAAAAAGCTTCAGCGATGAAGGGTATGGAGCTGTTCCGGCTAGGTGGAAAGGCAAATGCCATAAGGATGTTCCTTGTAACAGGTTCAGCTCTCATCTTAACTTAATTGTTTATAGAAATATTCACGCAAAATGATATGTTATTGATTCATCACATGTAATCAGGAAGCTCATCGGGGCAAGGTACTTTAACAAAGGTTACTTAGCCTACACAGGCCTTCCCTCCAACGCCTCCTTTGAAACCTCTCGCGACCACGATGGTCACGGTAGCCACACTCTTTCCACGGCGGCCGGTAACTTTGTTCCCGGAGCTAATGTGTTTGGCATCGGGAACGGCACAGCCAGCGGCGGCTCTCCTAAAGCTAGAATTGCTGCTTACAAAGTGTGCTGGCCGCCTGTGAATGGCGCGGAGTGCTTTGATGCTGATATTTTGGCAGCGATTGAGGCTGCAATCGACGATGGTGTGGATGTTATCTCGGCTTCAGTGGGAGGAGACGCCGGAGATTACATGATCGATGGAATAGCCATTGGATCCTTCCAAGCCGTCAAAAATGGTGTGACGTTTGTGGCCTCTGCTGGAAATTCTGGTCCTAAGCCTGGAACTGTCTCAAACGTTGCACCATGGATTATTACAGTTGGAGCTAGCTCCATGGATCGGGAGTTTCAAGCCTTTGTTGCGCTGAACAACGGCCAAAGCTTTAAGGTTTGATCTTTACTTTTAAAAACTTTTTGTTCTTTTCTTTCTTGTGGTACAAGTAACTAAATTTGAACGCAGGGAACAAGCCTCTCAAAGCCTTTGCCCGAAGATAAGATGTACAGCCTTATCAGTGCTGCAGAAGGTAAAGTGGTCAATGGAAGTGCGACGGATGCGTAAGTAAAAGGCTAAAAGCTATATTTATTTTTTGGGAATGTTTAATGTAAGTATGTACTAATTAACTAAATGTTGAATACATAGATTGCTATGCAAGAAAGGTAGCCTAGACCCGGAGAAGGTGAAAGGGAAGATCTTAGTGTGTCTTAGAGGAGACAACGCACGAGTGGAGAAGGGACAGCAAGCGGCCGCTGCGGGGGCTGTGGGTATGATTCTATGCAACGACAAGGCGAGTGGAAACGAAATCATCTCAGACGCTCATGTTCTACCTGCTTCTCAAATTGACTACAAGGATGGTGAAGCTGTGTTTAAGTACCTAAATTCCACGAAAGATCCCAAAGGTTACATAAAAGCACCAACTAGTGCGCTGAACATAAAGCCTGCTCCTTTCATGGCCTCTTTCTCTTCTAGAGGACCAAACTCCGTCACACCAGGGATCCTCAAGCCTGACATCACTGCACCTGGTGTCAACATCATAGCCGCCTTCACGGAAGCCACAAGCCCTACGGACTTAGACTCTGACCATCGCAGAACTCCCTACAACACCGAATCAGGGACTTCTATGTCTTGTCCTCACATCTCCGGTATTGTTGGTCTCTTGAAGACACTTCACCCTCAATGGAGTCCTGCTGCTATCCGCTCTGCTATCATGACCACTTCAAGAACCAGAGACAACAGACGAAAGCCCATGGTTGATGAATCCTTCAAGAAAGCAAATCCCTTCAGCTACGGCTCAGGCCATGTCCAACCAAATAAAGCCGCTCATCCTGGTCTTGTCTACGATCTCACCACTGGAGACTACTTGGACTTCCTCTGCGCAGTTGGCTACAACAACACCGTAGTTCAACTCTTTGCCGAGGACAAACAGTACATGTGCCGCCAAGGAGCCAATCTTCTCGACTTCAACTACCCTTCGATCACTATCCCACACCTAACGGACACTATCACCGTAACCCGCAAACTCAAGAACGTTGGACCGCCTGCTACTTACAATGCTCATTTCCGAGAGCCACTTGGAGTAAGCGTCGACGTGGAGCCCAAACAACTCAATTTCAACAAAACTGGGGAGGTGAAGATGTTTCAAATGACACTGCGTCCCAAGTCAGTGAAGCCTTCTGGTTCTGGCTACGTCTTTGGAGAGCTGACGTGGACTGATTCCCATCATTACGTTAGGATTCCCATCGTCGTCCAACTTTCAAGCTAGTTTTTTTCACTCTTCTTCTATCAAATCAAATTTATAAGTTTGGTTCGCCAAATTAATTAATATGTTCACAAAAAATAAAAAAAAATAATTAATTGACTTACACGCATTATTATACTTTAGTTAGATGATAGTAATAATTTACTTACAAGCTTATAATATACTGTAGTTGTTGTTAAAAGTAAAAACTTCATTATTTTTTATGTTAATAAAAAACTATCAACAATATTTAATTTATTACCGAAAAAACCTTTTAAAAGTAGTAATCCAAAAACTTTTGATTATTTTTATATATTTTACTTTGAGTAATGCACGCGATAAACTTTGCTAATTCGTTAATCATCTTCTAATTACAGAGTTTATGTAAAGAGATGAATTAGGATTGCCAAGTGTGCTTTTTGCGTGTCGTTACGTGAAAGCAGTGACAGAGAAATAAAAAGTGTGGGCGTGGCTTGGCTTGGCTTGTGCTTGGACTTGACCAGAACTAGAACCTCAGTCTCGTCTCGGGTTTTTTTCTGTGGGTTAAACCCGGTAACGAAACGATGCAGACGAGATCCTCCTCATCCTCACCCTCGCCTGACGAAGGCCAGCTGCAGATCGTGAACACTATTTCGTATCGCGGCAAGATTTTGCCTGGTTGGACCGTCGTGAATCGGCCGCGGTCTACCCGAAGCAGCAGTGCCGATACGGTAAATGTGAAATTTGAGTTGTTTTTTCTTTCTCTAGATTTCGCAACAATGTGAAAGATTTAGACTTGTCAAGTCTTTTGTGGAGTGGATATGTATGACCAAAGTGTAATGTTTGGATCAAATTAGTGATTTTGTTGTCACAGAGCTTTTGGCTGTTGCTTTAGAGGATAGATCTTAGAGTTATCTTCTGGAAAAATCTAATCTTTCCTTATTTTGGGTATTGTGGGCAGTACTTTATTGAGCCAGGGACTGGTAGAAAGTTTTCATCTTTAGAAGCTGTTCACAGACATTTGGCTGGAGAAGTAAGTGATAGACGCTTGACTCGAGCAAACACCTTCTTCCAGGATAGGACAAGGGTTTATGGACGATCCATAACCATACAGGTCCCTTGATCTTGATTTCAAATTGCACAAGCATATATGTTTATTCTTGGATCAAATACTTGAAACCAGTGAGAGTTATGCCTTTTGCAGGATCATCGTAACGTTGAATATGCATCCAAGGGTTTTCGATTGCCTAGAGGATGGTCTGTTGAAGAGGTTCCGAGGAAAAACTCTCATTGTATTGATAAGGTACTTGTGTAGAGACCCTATGCATTATATGTTACTCGGAACAGAATGTGTAACATGTACCTAATAAAACTAGAATGATTTTGGTGGTTTTTAGGGTTGAGTCTCTTGCTAAACCAGTTAGTATTGTTCTTTTTGCAGTATTATGTTGAGTGGAAAACAAGAAAGCGTTTCCGTTCTCTTGTTTCTGTTGAGAGATACTTAAAAGAATCCGGGAACCATACAGATCAGCAGCTTATGCTTTTACAGTATCGCCGTAGCCATTCCAAAGATTTCAGATTACCTGATGGATGGATCATTGAGGAGAAACCACGAAAAAGTTCCACTCAAATAGACAGGGTATACATCTGATACTCTGGTTATGTATGTTTGTTTTGTGTTCAAGATTTTCAAAACCGTTAATACTGTTATTTGCAGTCTTATATTGAGCCAGAAACGGGGAATAAGTTCCGTTCCATGGCAGCCGTTGAGAGATACTTGCTAGCAGTCGGGAATGGTGCAGTTGACTCGGTTTCTAACCAGCTTGCTGTAAGTTTTCTAAGCTTACAGATAAACAAAGTTTGGTTTTAAGCTTTTACATCATTTAAGAGGTTGACAAGGTTGTAATGGTGTGATGGTGGTTTCTTATATAACACATTTTTCAGCTTGCGGTGAACCGGAATGATACCAGATTTCTAAAGGAAGTTATCGACCCAAACCCACCGAAGAAAGTTAAATGGGTACTTACTGGTCCAGGCGGAAACATGTTTACTGCGAAAGTGAGCGGATCAGATGTCTCTAGCTCAGTTAAACAGACATGGTCCGAGGCGTTTGTTTCAATGATCCAAGACCGCTCTTAACAAAAATGTGACTAGGTTTGGTCTATTTGTGGTTGGTTTAACAAGCTAGTCCAGTCGGTAGTCTCATCAAGTTGTTCATACTTCGGTCTAGGTCATAACTGGGCCAAATAACCGGTTTTGCTAAATTTACCATGTTAATATTCGTTTGAAAACCGGAGTTTGGGTAGGTTTGTTTTAGTGCTCAGGTTAAGTTAGGGGACATTAAGTTGTCTGTAGTAAAGGTGAAATAATGGTTGAAATAATCTTGACATGTATTTATATTTTTTCAATTCTTCCTAGCTTGTATTTATGTGTTCTTCCTAGCTTGTATTTATATTTTTTCAATTCTTCTCGTTAAATATAATTGTCGAATTCGAAAAAGCTCATACAAACATCTTTTTAGTATGTGAATCTGATTATATCGAGTATAAATTTCGAAATTTACAGGACTTGCTCGATCCTGAGAGTCCATCGTTGTTACTAGTGGTTAAAGCCAGTAGCTCTCGAGTTGGTATCTCATATCGTGTTCCATGTGAGTCTATAATTACCTCCCGATACCGGTTTTTTTTCCAGTAAAACTGTAGATAAAATGTAAGTAACAGTGTATAAAAAAATAAATATAAAACTGTGAACTGTGTAAGTACAATGTGTACACGCAACTCTTTTTACCAAAATGTGAATTCACTTCAATGAAGTCAGTCACCTACTGCAAGATCTTATCTATGTTATTTATATGATTATTATCTTTATTTACTCTTGAATGTACGACAATCAGACTGAGCCTTTGATAGACTCCATATTAAAGTGTTTTAGCCTTCAATATATACAGTGTTTTTATTTTGAATTTGGTCTAACCTTTTTCCTTTTTTTGGTCAACCTAAACTTTTTCATTGTTGTCTTAACCTTGATGAGTTTCTAACTCGAATTCGACATTTAGTGTGTTGGTTATAAACCAAGATTCACCCTAAGTGTGTTATTTTTGTCTTTGTGTTTGGATGCGTGATAATACGGTTCATCTAATAAGCAGTAGCATATTGGATGTCCACACTAATAAATGCATATCGTGTGAATTTGTATAATGTATGTCTTCTTTTGCATAGAAGTTTATGATGTACTAAATGAGAAGACTTTGAATAACAGTGCTATTTAACACTTCTAGAAATGGGTAAGTGGAAACTTCTAAGTTTTCAAAGTCAAAAGACAACATTGTTGTTGGTTATTGAAATTTCTTTTGGTACGATTATTTAAAATTATATTGTGTACGTGCTATAGAAAATTGAATTTGACGCCCAAAAAGGACAAATAGGCCAAAGTTAAAGGCATGGAGACTTTGTTTTCTTTCTGAATTTTAGATTTGTAATCTCAAGGCACTACCCCAACATTTGACTCTAAGCTATTTATACTTTCAAGAATAAATATCACTTTACCACATTTCAATGGCATTTATTTCGAATATAATATAATGTTTTCGATGTGATTTCCAGTAACATAAATTTACTTCTCTAAACAAATCACGCCAAACTAAGTCAATTTGTAGTATAATATAGGAATACTCAACAAAATCGAGCCCAATGGTTTCTTTACTGCAAAATTAGCTATATCTATGAATCAAATAGTTAGTTGTACTTAATCACTTTTAGCTTAACATTGATACCACAGAAAAACTTCTGGCATATTATCCTAGAAACACTGTTTGGTAACTGCTACAATTTTCTAAAATCTTTTACATCTAGTTAGATTCAACCCAAGAAAACTCAACCCAACATTCACAATTACTACAAATCTATTAAAAAAAAAAATGTTGTTAATGTATTTGCTATTTGGTCAGAACATTTCTTTTTAATTAACATCAGAAGTATCTACAAGATTAATGTATAATTACTACTACAGTAATACTCCCAAAGTAAAGGAAGCTTCCGATAATCATTTAGCATATTATTTTGAAGTGAAAGGAGCTGTCAAATGGGAAACATCAAAAGAATGAAAAAATTGTCAAAACTAACTGAAATTTATAATTGAGATTCCCGGTTATATATATTCTCTCCGTTTCATAATATAAGATATTTTAGAGGTTTTTTTTGTTTTATAATATAAGATATTTTCAACTTTTAATTAATTTTTAAATTACTTTTATATTTTTTTATTATTTGTTTTATATAATTTTTTTAAAAATAGTTATTTCTTAATTTACGTGCTTTCACTCAAAACCTCTTATATTTTGAAGATATACGGTAAAAGAGTATATGTTAGATTTCGAAACGAGAGAGTATAAGGTAACATTGGGTTATGAAAGAAAATCAGATTTAAATTTGACCTAAAAAGACACCTATGCTCAAACTACAACAATTATATATATAAATATATGCACCCATCTTGTTTACTTTTAATTTTTAGCATGCAAAGGGAATTTTATATAGTTACCTACACAATTCACAATGCTTACAAGTTACTACAACTCATCATTCCCTATTCTTTGTTATTCGAACCCAAACTAAGCTTGTTAGACGTGCCGTCTAGCTTCCTTCTCATCAAAGACATTCGTGCCGTTTCATTACTGCTGCCCACCATTGTTCCTTACAGCCACCGACTTTGGTTTCCTCGGGATACACTTAGCTCGAACCGCTTCATCCTCGTCCTTCTCCGTCGTTGGTCCCATCCTTGCTCCTAATAAAATGACCAAAATATCAATTATTACAACCTTTTCAGTTCATGTTTCTTAAAAAAACTTATTCTAAAACGAAGAGACGTTTTGAAAGACGCCCCAAAATGTACTTGTACAAACTTTACCATTTTCAGCTCTTCAATCAACTCACGCCATAACCAATTATTTACCACGTACGTACGGGAAAATTCATTAAAAAAAAAAGTGAAAACAGAACTACGTGCCGTTTCACATAAAGAGACAACGAACTGCTTGATGTTTTTTCTATTACCTGTCAGCATTGTAAGACGAAGATCTTTTCAAAGCAGGAACGAGTTCTTCCTTCTTGGTCTCAATCAAACTGCCGCTAAAATACTCCTTATCTTCCAATTGCACCCTTCCAAAACTTTTTAATTCCTTCTCTACCCTCTCCACACTACTACTACTATTATTATCACCTGCTTCTTTTGTTACAGTACACCCGCTACGCCCAGTCATCGACAGCCCTTGATCTTTCAACAAAACGGGTCCACATTCTTTAAACGACATCGTACCGCACGATATAAGCTGCATCAACACAGCAGAAGCTCTCATCCTCCCGCTTGATAAACTCTCCACCGTCCGATGATCAGTGCTGCTTTCGTTAGGACGCAATATCAGCCGTCCATCTGCTTTGATCAGATTCTCTAAAGTCTCGGGACTCGAATCCGACGGTGGAGGTGATATCTCGTCTCTGCTCAGCTCTGT
>NC_025695.1:45468000-45504375 GCF_000633955.1 Camelina sativa | reverse complement strand
TTCAGTTCATGTTTCTTAAAAAAACTTATTCTAAAACGAAGAGACGTTTTGAAAGACGCCCCAAAATGTACTTGTACAAACTTTACCATTTTCAGCTCTTCAATCAACTCACGCCATAACCAATTATTTACCACGTACGTACGGGAAAATTCATTAAAAAAAAAAGTGAAAACAGAACTACGTGCCGTTTCACATAAAGAGACAACGAACTGCTTGATGTTTTTTCTATTACCTGTCAGCATTGTAAGACGAAGATCTTTTCAAAGCAGGAACGAGTTCTTCCTTCTTGGTCTCAATCAAACTGCCGCTAAAATACTCCTTATCTTCCAATTGCACCCTTCCAAAACTTTTTAATTCCTTCTCTACCCTCTCCACACTACTATTACTATTATTATCACCTGCTTCTTTTGTTACAGTACACCCGCTACGCCCAGTCATCGACAGCCCTTGATCTTTCAACAAAACAGGTCCACATTCTTTAAACGACATCGTACCGCACGATATAAGCTGCATCAACACAGCAGAAGCTCTCATCCTCCCGCTTGATAAACTCTCCACCGTCCGATGATCAGTGCTGCTTTCGTTAGGACGCAATATCAGCCGTCCATCTGCTTTGATCAGATTCTCTAAAGTCTCGGGACTCGAATCCGACGGTGGAGGTGATATCTCGTCTCTGCTCAGCTCTGTGCTCTGGTTCTCGTAACTCGCCGGGCTCTTCACTTCCTCCACCTCTTCTTTCGCCGGTTTTCTACGCCGCCGTCGATCGTCTGTCTGAGTAGAAGCGTCAGCAGCGAGTCTTTGAGTTGACTCGGCGCTCGACTCGGTTGCTCTGTAGACCTTGTACTCGCTGAGATCGATGGAGCTCCAAGACTGGTTTCTCCGGCGGTTTATCGCCGCCGGGATATCATCGCCGGAGTTTTTATCCGGGTTAAGAGATCTCGGATCCCTGAAGGACGTGGTTTCGAGGAGGCTTCTTGGGTTTGAGATAAGACAAGAAGAATCAAGAACCTCAGAGCCTTTGAGAACGTACTCTTGACCTTGTACTGGGAAGATGAAGTCGTCCTCTGATAAATCGTGCCAGACGAATCCATTTTTGTAGCTCCTGTGAAAAAGTTAATAACAAAATGTTAGAGAATGTTAAAGGAAGAAGCTTTATAGATCCGACGGTGGAAGTTTAGAGTCGTTTACCGTTTAGAAGACCAAGAGTAGAGACTTGCCATGCCCTTCCCTCTAAGATCATTCAAGCGGTTTATCACATCTGAGTATTTGAAGTAAGAAACCAAATTAAAGTTTACAACTTTATTATTTTGAAAGCTATACAATTCGAAAACTTGCCGCTTTTTTTGGCACTGTTATGTTCTTGTAGTAATAGTAATAAAGAGGAAAAAGCCAAAGAGAAGAGAGAGTTTGAAAACCTTTTGAACTCAAAAAGCTACTTTCTTGAACAAAAATGATTTAAACCCGTTTTTTTTTTTTTTTTGCAAGTTATGGATCAAGAAAAGGTGTAATTTTTTTTACAAAAGGGTTGATTGAAAGTACCTTTGAGATAGAGACCATCGTGGGAAGAGAGAGTGACTTCCATGAAATGAGGATGGTCAAGCTGACCATTACGGCAGAGGTAATAGACGACTGGGACTTTCCGGTTAACGATTGGTTTATGACGAGGCTCCGACCAGATTCGGTTACGGTCTGGACTGGTGTCTTGTTGTTGGTCTTTGGATCTCCTGGGGACCAAATAGTTGTTATCTGTTGTTGTTGTTGTTCCTCTGAACACTCTTGAACTCATCTTGTTTTGTTTCTTTGCTTGTGGGATAAAAAAAAAAGTGAAAAGAAAGACGAAGAACACGAAGTGAAGGAGGAGTTAAAAGTGAGAGTCTTTTAGGGGGGGAGGGGGAGTTATGAGAGAGTGATGTTGATGGAAAGACAAAATCTTTTGTTTATGAGTTTGGATTTATAGAAAGTAAATGAAGAAGAGAGGGGGAGAGAGATAGTGAGAGAGTGAGTGAGTGAGAGAGATTTTTGAAAAATGGGATGCGAGAGACAAAGGGCTACACAACAAATGAAACTTTGCTCTCAATCTCTCTCTCTTCTGGCTTTTCTGATATAAACCATTTTATCGGCTCTTTCTTGCGCCAGTAGAAAAGCATTTTCCCAAAGTCAATTTTATTTTAATTCTACCATGACTATAATTGTCTAATTCAATTATTTTGTGACTTATTTAAGGAGTATGTTTTCAAATTTGAAAATTATACTAAGACTGGTACAGAGAGCTAGAGATTCTTATTTAGTTTTTTTTTTTCATTTAGATATTCGTTTTTCTTTTTGGAACTAGACTATACTTTTGAATATCCACTAGAATAATTCAAAATGAATGCTATTTTGGTGTAACTTACGTTTTTTTTTTTTTTTTTTGGGTGTATCTTTTGTGTAAGTCAGTTGGAAGTTTGTGTTTTTCATAAATTGTATTTGGATCAGAAGATCATCAACTAACGATTATATGAGCTTCTGTTCCATTTGAAATCGGTCCTGTCGGTTTATAAAGCTTCTAAGTTACATATAGTAATACGAATTATAATGTTTGTACTTAAATACCCATTTTGCGTATTTGTCAGAGACTTAAAACACAAAAGAATAAAAAGTTATTTTTACTGGCTATCGGATTAAAAGTGTTTGATATGAATAAACCAAACTAATCTAAATCATTTATAGTAGTAGTACAACAATACATCGAGTCAAGTGCGGCGTTGTTTAGAGCGTTTTTATACGTACAATAAATGAAACGAGTAAGAAGACTACTATAAAAAATGGTGATCAAGTTGACTAAAACGAGTCCACCTAGAGTCCTCCTCTTCATACCTAACTTTGACTACATAAGTATGAAACCAATGATTTTAAATGTGTTGTCCGTTTCAAAGACTTGATTTACGCGGGGGCCTTTGCCATGTGTCACATTACTTAGGTTAATAAAGCTGTGATTAGAACCCAAAAATGTATAACGGATGGAAGAAAAGAAACGGTAGGCAGAGATTTGAAGCACTCTTAAACACATGTAATGATGTTAACTTAACATCATTCACCACGAATGATTTTTTTTTTTTTGGGCGGGTCTCAGTGACTTCAATCCAAGACATGACAACATAAAATTCAAACCTTCTTTTGTTCTTTCGAAATTATTGATTCTCTTTTCATTTAAATAATGATTATAGTCTTTAGTCTCAGGAAAAAAGGGTTATAGTTTGACTTTTATTTTTGCTTTACTTTGTCATGACATTCACGGACACACTCGATAAAATGTGGTCCCTTGAGGAGATTTTGTGATGAACGGTTGAGATCAAATTTGAGATGTTGATCACATCACCTGCAAAATGTAATTGTATACGGTGACTGGAACATAGATACGCTCATAAAAGTCCAGATACTCTCTTCCACTCTATCCGACGGCTCTCCTGCTATGACTGAGAGATATCAATAGGTTCGCTTGTTAATAAAACCACAAACATCCCACATTTGTTTTTTTGGCTTCACATCTTGTTTATTTGTTGTTGTCATATTTGTTCTTCAATGAATTTGGATAATAAGTACATTTTATGGGTCTAAATGGTAATCATGTGACCCAAAAAAAAAAAAAAATCAGAACTCTAAGAGAAAGCAATATAACCATTTTGACATCAATTTAGAAATTCAACATTATTTGCTTTGGTTATGTATTCTTTTTGGTTCATGACAGTTGGTTGCTAATGTAGTTAATCTGACAGAAATTATAGGAAGCATTACTGAATTAGTTGTAGGAAATTTTACAACAAGTTTCATGATAATGGTTTAAAAAAATTGTGTGTGTGTGTGTGTATATGTGATATTTAAGGGAAGTGACGAATATCAAAGCTGACAAAAATGCGGTCGGTCGTCCAACTTAACGGCCAAATACAATATAAGTCACCCATTCCATTTCCATATTCACGTGGGGGACTATCCAAACAAAAACAAAAAAAAACTTAATACTACAAACAATCCACATTTGACTGTTTTGATACACCCAAGACATTCTATTTTCTTCCATTTATTGTTGTTGTTGTTGCTCCAACCCCCAAAACACGAGTTTCCTAGTAAATGAAGTGTCAAACAAGATACCAATCCGATCGAGAACGTATTTTCGTAGGGAAACAGAGATATTGGAAACATAATTATAATGGGACCCTTATAATGGAGCGAAATATTTGCTCTTTACTCAATCGTTATAGTATAACAGAGTCATTGGGCTAATAAATCAAGAAAGAAAAGTGAAAACCTATTTAAATGGTAAGATGTATATATTTTTTAAGCTGGTTTACTACTAAAGAGATTCTCGAGTCTGAATTGTTACAACAGAAAGGAAAAAACACAGTAATGCAGATAGTAAAAAAAAAACAAAACAGTATGGTTAAAAATGTTGGAAGTTGGATGATAAAACTGACCAACTTTATTTATGGACAGGTCGTATTTAACATACACGTCTGAGTAGTGAGTTCAGTGAAGATTCAGCGTTCAAAGTCTTTGAATTAAATAGACATCAAAATTTTATAAATGTAGTCGTGTGGGTTTTGTCTGAGGTTGTGTCCAAAAAGGGGGTTTATTATTGGAATTGGTATGTGAGCTTGGAAAGCTCTGGAAAACAAAAGCAAATTAGTAAGGGCATCTTTATTGGGGAAACATTTTGAGTGTTCTTAAAGTAAAATTATTGTAAAATAATATAAGATCATTAGTTTAGAAATTGGTTATTGGGAGAACATGTTTAAGATCATAAGATTTAATAATATAATAATCAATTTTTATTGTACATTTGATACATGAATGTTGAAGTTACATAAGAAAAAACATGGAAGTTTATACAATTTACCAACCATACTGAAGCGTTGTAATCGATTCTTATATCATCTCTCTTCCTCAAACTTTGCTTGCTCCATCATAAGTTGCATGAAGACCAACGAACAAATAGTACACTAGCATCACCATGGTACAGATAATGAATCTCAAGAATGCTACATATCCGAGTGATCCGATAAGGAAAAGATTCATGGCGATTGAAAACGATGGCAGCCATGGAACAAGCGGGACTCCCCAAACCTTAGGAACACGGGATTTTGGTAGCANGGAACACGGGATTTTGGTAGCAACGCCAATCCCAAAGTGCCTATGAACCAAATAACTCCAATAACAGCATAAGCTATCCAACCTCTAACGCCTGCGTTCCAAAGCGCTGATACTCCGATGGAAGAAGCATTGATAGGGGTTCCTGTTTAGGATGAACCAAAGCAAATCATGGAGGAATCATATGATACCGAGCAATCTGAGTGGTGTACCGAGCTTGACCTAGAGATCCAACAAGCAGGCTTGTGGTCATTCCCTTTAAAGCGCATATACCAACCAAGTACTTTGCCCATTTCATCCCAATCTGAGTAAAAGCAACAGAATAAGCTGCATTCACATCGATTTCAGTGTATTTCACCATCATAGTCAAAGCCAAAGCCATCAAACAATAAACCACAGTGATCATAGACATCGAGCCAACCAAACCAATAGGTATATCTCTGGAAGGTTTCTCTGTTTCCTCAGCCATGTTCGACACCATATCAAACCCAGTGTATGACCAGTACACAACTGCAGCTGATTGAACCACACCTTTGGCTCCGTAAGGGAAAAAAGGAACCAAAGAAGTCCTCTTTGTTCCACTCATGGCAATACCATTAGCAACTAAAAGCACATCAACAGCAACCAGATCAAGAAGATCAAACCCTTTAGCAAAGGAATCGACTTTAATCCGGAAATAATCAGAATTATTCTTGACCAAACTAGGTAGATACGAAGACCATGACCTTCCTAATCCAGCAGCACCAACAATAGCCTCAAGCAATATATTCCCAGCAGCAATAAAGGCTATAAAATCCCCTAATTCAACCCTAAGATAAGAGAAAGAGCCTTCAGCGACAGGAATCTTAACTCCAAACTCAACATAACAGAGAACTGAGAGCAAAGCAGAAACATTTTTGGCCGGAATACTAACCTTAGTTGGCGAAGATAGATGTAGAAATCGAAGCTTTCGCCGCTTTGTCTCTTTCTCTTCGAAAACCTAGATGCTATTTGGAAGAGGAAGAGAAATGAAAAATTGTCTCAATTGCAAAAGAAACTCAACCATTCACGTACTGCCACATGATCATAGAACTGGACTAAAATCTGTTCTAATTGAAAACCCAAAAATTTGTTCTAAGGCCACTGTTCAGTTTATTTATCATTTTATTGGGCTTAGAACACCCATAATGTTCTCCCGTTAAAGATGGCCTAAGGTCTATCGATCTTATAAAGTTAAAAGACACAAATGCATAGCTTTCGCACCAAGTCTTTGTGTGTACGTGTTGCATAGCAACTGAGTTCGATGCATCTAATCCCGTAATTTTATTTTGACACAAATTTTATTTCAGAATTATTCAGTTCTATTTCTTTTTTTTTCCATCAGAAAACAAAAAAAAAATATATAAATCAGACTAATCCAACAACATTGAATTAATCAGACTTAATTGGGTAATATCGGCCCGTTATAACAAGCCGATATGAGAGTATTGGGCTTCTTTTACTTTAAATGGGCCTAATCTAATATCTTTCGGATAAAAAAAAACTATAAAATAAAAAAAAAGTGCTTACACAGAGTTGAATATTCGCTTATAGGCGCCTTTATCAACTGATCGGTATAGAATAAGGCTGATGAAAGCCTTATCTCTCCCACCTGATCAAGAGAGCTAAAAGGTAGTGACTGACTCGTTCATTTAATTAGATTACACCTTTTTCTAATTGATAATTCCAAAGACAAAATAACTTATTAATAGAAAGAAAATTTCTTAATGTATTTCAGTGACCAAATAAATTATTATTACTAATATGGCAAGTGACGTTGGCGTGATCAACTACTACTAATTTTTCTCTAAAAAACATTAAATTAAGAATTGTATTTAGCTAAGAATTAATCTAATAATTACTTTAGTGTCGTTATTACAATAGTATTTAAATTTAAATTTCTATTTTTTTCATGTCGGTGTCGGAAAAAAAAGAGTGGATTAGAATTTAAGAAACATGTTAATCAAAATCATATTGGGTTGACCGGTTAAATCAATTCTCCCGAAAAATAATATTAATTTAAACAAATGCGATATTTATCCAAGATAATTTGGTATGTGTGGGGGTGGATTTATTCATGGTGAATTAGTGGAATTTCAAAAGAAGATATAATAATATACTATTAGGACTAGACATAGTCTCACAATTAGCGGTAGCAAGGTTTCAAGATGTCGTTGTAGAGTAATAAAAAATATTATCTCTTAAACTAACCGACTAACAAATGGGATATATGTATTTGATTTTCCTAATGTGGTAGCATTATTTGTTTTTTGAATATAAAGAGCATTATTATATTGTTGATGTAATAATATATATTCCCAGAGATGGCTTTGATCATATAATTCATGGCATACGTAACTTTAAAGAGAGAAGAATGATAAGGAGAATATCCAGAGTCCTCGATGCTCTTTAATTAACAAGTATAGGCTTCTCCTCATCTGTAGAGAAAGTCATTAGCTCACTCATACGTAAAAACTATTAAATATGGTGGTCTCTGGTTAAAAAAAATTCAGTAAGGGCTTTGAGTTATTCCACTGCGATTCAAATATTCAATCATAGTCTATGAATCACACTGTAAATAATTTAAATTGATAGAGTAGGTTTGCGTATATATATCTCCATCAGGCATGTTCACCGCACGACACGAGTCACGAGTGCATGATGATCGAGAAATAAAATTTGTGTTGGAATGGTCATCTGAATTATTGACTAAACCGGGTGAGCCAAACCAAAAGAAGTTTGTAGAGAAGAATTACGGTGACTAGCTTTGTTTCCAGATCCAAATACAGACATACGCACGTACGGAACGAGTGCATGTTGAGAACTGAGAAAGTGAGAAGTAAAACTTGAGTTGAAAACCATTAACCTTGTTATCGTACTTGTGCATGTGTATGACTAAGTCATGAACTAGTTAATCTTAGCCAAAGTATATAGACATAATAGAATCAATCATTAATTAGGGCTAAATCTACTTGGTTAACATGTATTAAATTATGCCTGTGGAAAGAGATATATACTTGAGAAGATTTACTTAATAGGAAATTAAAATCAAAGATCTATAACCCATAGCGCATGCATGTAGATATATATATGCATGGCGAATGTTACATTGAGAGTGGAGAAAAATGGAATGCAATCAAAACAAAACGAAACTAAGTATAGTATAGATCATAGGATACTGAAGTCATGTTATGATGTAAGGAAAAAGAATTTGGAAGATAAGTGTGGGACCAAAAGGTTTTATCTTAATCGTTAAGTGCGTGTGCCTTCGCAAGTCACGAGCCAGAGGAATTGAAGGGGAAAAAAATCTTACTTAGTGGAGTAGCCATAGAGGAAGTGGTGGCGTCCACGTAACTCAGTCTCATATCTGTCTGCTTACTTCACTCTAATCTCTTCAGAATTTTTGGGTCCTCCATTACAAAGACACCTTAAAANACTTTAAAGAGAGAAGAATGATAAGGAGAATATCCAGAGTCCTCGATGCTCTTTAATTAACAAGTATAGGCTTCTCCTCATCTGTAGAGAAAGTCATTAGCTCACTCATACGTAAAAACTATTAAATATGGTGGTCTCTGGTTAAAAAAAATTCAGTAAGGGCTTTGAGTTATTCCACTGCGATTCAAATATTCAATCATAGTCTATGAATCACACTGTAAATAATTTAAATTGATAGAGTAGGTTTGCGTATATATATCTCCATCAGGCATGTTCACCGCACGACACGAGTCACGAGTGCATGATGATCGAGAAATAAAATTTGTGTTGGAATGGTCATCTGAATTATTGACTAAACCGGGTGAGCCAAACCAAAAGAAGTTTGTAGAGAAGAATTACGGTGACTAGCTTTGTTTCCAGATCCAAATACAGACATACGCACGTACGGAACGAGTGCATGTTGAGAACTGAGAAAGTGAGAAGTAAAACTTGAGTTGAAAACCATTAACCTTGTTATCGTACTTGTGCATGTGTATGACTAAGTCATGAACTAGTTAATCTTAGCCAAAGTATATAGACATAATAGAATCAATCATTAATTAGGGCTAAATCTACTTGGTTAACATGTATTAAATTATGCCTGTGGAAAGAGATATATACTTGAGAAGATTTACTTAATAGGAAATTAAAATCAAAGATCTATAACCCATAGCGCATGCATGTAGATATATATATGCATGGCGAATGTTACATTGAGAGTGGAGAAAAATGGAATGCAATCAAAACAAAACGAAACTAAGTATAGTATAGATCATAGGATACTGAAGTCATGTTATGATGTAAGGAAAAAGAATTTGGAAGATAAGTGTGGGACCAAAAGGTTTTATCTTAATCGTTAAGTGCGTGTGCCTTCGCAAGTCACGAGCCAGAGGAATTGAAGGGGGAAAAAATCTTACTTAGTGGAGTAGCCATAGAGGAAGTGGTGGCGTCCACGTAACTCAGTCTCATATCTGTCTGCTTACTTCACTCTAATCTCTTCAGAATTTTTGGGTCCTCCATTACAAAGACACCTTAAAAAAATAAAAAGACAAAATTTACACAACTGAACTCTCATGGGAAATATTTTATTTTTATATACTCAATTGAAGAATATAGATATGACCAACGTTATAAAATTGGCCGCATAGAGACGCTTATCAAAGTACCTACACACTCCAATTTTAACCAGTCGATTGGAAATTCTATTTATCGATAACCCTCTTGACATCTACTAATATATTTGAATAAAATAAAATTATGTTAAAATTTTGAAATAAACCTACTAACTAATAAGCTTCTAGACAATTGTTTAATTAGGCGCTAGAGTAACGACCATTTAACTTTAACTATTTATAGAACAATGGATATGATGGACCAAACCCAACTAACAAAAAGAATAAATATATGTTTACTATCTTTTTGCTTCAATCATCTACTAATCATATTCTTCCAAATGTATTAATCTAATTGAGTCTCACTATTTACCGCTTAATTTAAGTGATCATTTCCAACTACTAATTAATCGATGGCTGAGATCAATATTACAAAATATGCAGTAGCTTTCCCATTGTGGTGTGTAGAATTTTATAATAGCTATTGGACAATGGACAATTTGAGAGTATGAAAGCAACATGCAAAAAATTCAGAACCCCGAATCTTTTCACGCCATGATATTTAAAGCATTAGAAGCACAGCCACATAATCATTAAGGAAAAACAAAAACTATTGTAGTATACTTTTTTTTTTTCGAATAACCCAATCTTGTTACAATTAAAAGAGAATTTAGATGTTAAGACTAATTAAAAGGTGAATTTCGTAATGACCTAGTTGATGCAATTATTGAGAATCACATCCGTAATAGCCACGCAAGTTCATTTTCGAAACAAAAGAGAATCAGTTCTTCCTCTCATGTTTCTCGACCAAAAATAAAATAAACCCATATTATGATATATTTAAATAACCAATCGTTCATACTAGACCACGTATGTTGCAATTTCAATTGTTTAGACTCAGAGACCAGGTCAGAATTTAGGGTAAAATATGAAAGTAATGCTGTAAAAGACACAAGAACTGTAATGGATTTAACCAGTGTGGTGGAAATTAGTTTTATATGTGTCGGCTTAAAATCATTATTGGTTATTTCACGGCCTTAAAATAGGATCAGACCAAGAGGTTGGACCAGTCGGTCCACGAGTTTGACACTCGAATGTTTTTTGCTTCGACATAAATTAAGACGAACATCGATGTTAAGTATAATTCTCTCAGATTCCAATAGGTCATTTTCAGAGTTTTCCACAGAACAAAACAATTTGAAGAATCTTGGGAACTCTTTGCCAATTAGAGATATATTCTATATTCTCTGCTTCTGTGGACCAGCACACCAGGTACTTGTACACACACAGAGTCAGAACCCTCTCCACTCTTACTTTACTTCATGCATCTTGAAGATGTAAGCCACATAAATTGCACACGTGACGTTAGGATATACATATGTAAGGTTAATGAAATTTCAATAAATCATATGAGATAATATAGGGAATATATAATTTTAAAACAAGTATTACCAACGGATGGATCTTCGGATTCTTGAAAAATCTTGGACTATAATATCGAAACTTGAAAACAGAGCCCCAAGAGGCAAATTATAACAAAGTCAAGCCAAATCAAAGTGGCTTTTATCATCTAAACAAACGATTGGGTTGGTGTTTAAAACGAATTATAAATCCTAAAAAAAAAATCCTCAAATCAATATCTGAGTATGTATCTAACTTTCAATCTCAAGTGCTGTTGCTAGATACAAAAAGCCACTTATCACACACCAAAAACAATTCGACTCCTTTTGGTAAAATGCTTTTAAAACTTATTTTTCCTTTTTTTTTTCTTCTTTATTTGCCTTTTATAAGCTTCTACAGTGATATCTAAATTAAACTTTAATAAAGTCAAGAGACACACACTACAATCATAACCTCACTAAATAGGGTAGAAAGAAATAAAAATGTCTAGAGCCTTCTCTCTCTCACACACACACAGATTCATGTGTATTTCTTACATATTGTTAAAAAAAAACCCTGATATGTAAGAAAACTAGAGTATTTGTAAACTTAGTAAAGGATTATATGATTTACTTAATTTTCTCTTCTGGTTTGAGATTGAGATGCTGTTGATATCTTACTGACACGAGAGATAGTGGAGATGAAACTATTGGGACATGCCAAAAGAAAATATAAGAAAGTGTTCTTATTGCAACACACAAAAAGACAAAGAAAAGGCAGAGTTAATGGGAATGTTACATCAGTGTACATCAAACGCCTATGAGCAACGATCATTTCCATATTTTTAAAATGCTCTAATGGCTTGATGGCATCACAAAACAACAGACCCCACATTATCAACAGCATAATCGATCACCATATGGACGGTATAGATAAGAAAAAAACAAAAACAAAAAATCATTAGAGAATTTTAATAATGTGAGTGTTATATCGCGTAGACACAACACAGTGTTCAAGTTGGCTTATATAAATATTGGTAAGAGTAATGCCATAGGTTCCCATAAACAAGCTCAGAAGTAAACTTTTCTACAAAGAGAAATACAGAGAGAGTTAGAGACAAAAGAGAAAGATGAAACTTGTGCAAGAAGAATACCGTAAAGGACCGTGGACAGAACAGGAGGACCTCCTCTTGGTCAACTTTGTCCACTTGTTCGGAGATCGAAGATGGGATTTTGTAGCGAAAGTTTCAGGTTTGAAGGTGGAGGGAGAAACATAAGAATAGGTATAGGTTATGTTTTGGAAAAATGGGTGGTCTTTGGAAAGGACCTTCCATTTAAAGAAATGACCTGGTTTTGGTTGTAGGTTTAAACAGAACAGGAAAGAGTTGCAGGTTAAGGTGGGTTAATTACCTACATCCTGGTCTCAAACGTGGTAAGATGACTCCACAAGAAGAGCGTCTAGTCCTTGAGCTTCATGCCAAATGGGGAAACAGGTCAGAAGGAATCTTCATGAAACAGAGAAACCCTAAAACATTTTTTGAATCCTCTTTCTTCTTGTTGTGAACTTTTGGAAAATTTTCATATGCAGGTGGTCAAAGATAGCCCGGAAATTGCCGGGGAGAACAGATAACGAGATAAAGAATTACTGGAGGACTCATATGAGGAAGAAGGCTCAAGAAAAGAAGCGGCCTATGTCTCCAACTTCCTCATCTTCAAACTGTTGCTCATCATCTATGACCACTGCAACTACTCAAGACACGGGTGGCTCCAATGGGAAAATGAATCAAGAATTCGAAGACGGATACTACTCAATGGATGACATATGGAGAGAGATTGATCAGTCTGGGGCAAACATTATCAAACCTGTAAAAGACATCTACTACTCAGAGCAAAGTTGTTACTTGAACTTCCCTCCTCTGGCTTCTCCAACATGGGAGAGTTCCTTGGAGTCTATTTGGAACATGGATGCAGATGAAAGTAAGATGTCGTCTTTTGGTATTGATCAGTTTCCTCTCAGTTTTGAACATGGTAGATCATCGTGGTCGTCTTTAGTCTAGGATTTGATTCAGTTGGGATGTTTATATGTGCAGCATATATATGTTATCAAACGACCGTAGTAGTTTTCCACGACTGTACTAATCTCATATGTAGTCATCAATCATGCTATGCCTTTGTTTCCTTTCAAAGTTCAAATATGCTAGTTTGTTGATTGAGTGAAAAGAATCCAATGTGTAATACAAGTCAGAACTCTATTCAAAAATAAATAGATTTTTTTTTTTGTTTGTTAAAGTTTAGAGCATGTCCAGTCATGTTCTTTAAGCGTTTCTCAAACAATTTCTTGATCAAAAGTAAAACAAAAATAAAAAAAATTGGCCTACTAAACTTAGAAACATTGCTCTCAGGAGAAGCCAAAGCAACAGTGAAAATAAATATGAAAATTAATAAACAATAGTTTAAAAAATAATTATTTTAATGATTAAGAAACTTTCATAGATTTCTCTAATAGAATGATGATTTTGGTTTAAGTATTTAATGGGTTGCTTTGATTAATTTAATATTAATTATATGATTAATTTATTTTTGAGCAACTCATATGGGTTGCTCCATTGGACATGGTCTACGAAGTCAATAGTTAGAAATTAATGTTGATTTATGAGAAAGTCTTGGATGCTTGGATGAGAAAAGTCTTGGAGTATCCATTACTGAAAACATGAAGAGTGAAGGAAGAAAAATGGAATAAGCAAGTAGCAACATGAGTGAACAAGGCATAATCATTTGCTAAATAATCAAGAGAGAATAGGTTTGACTTGTAAAGCTTAAGCCAACTTTGTGAAAAGAGAATGTATTCTTCAACTTTATCATCTTATTGATCAAATCGAGTATGATTTTTTTCGGTTTAAGAAATGAATCCATGATAAAAAAAAAGCTCAGTTCCCACTCTTTAGTCTTTATGGTAAGATATATTTCTATTTCTTTATTATATGAACCACTACTACAACTTCAACTTTTCTTTTAAAAATTGTTTAAAATATCAATGAAAGAATACAAAAACAAAAAGAAGAAAAGGATGGCTGCTTAAAGTAGCGAAAAACTATTTATCAATAAAAACATGTAGAAGGAAGCCTAATTGATAATTAGCTTTCATATAAACAAAAGAAGTAATATGAAATGACTAGCTGCACTACTATAAAAACTGAATATTGTTACCATTATAAGGGTCACAATATATAAATATTTCGTCACAAACAAGTATTCTGATTTTTCATAAATCAGCTGATTCTTACACAAACAAGTATTCTGATTTTTTTTTTTGAATAAACATATAATAATTTGGTAATTTGAAGAAAATAGTTAAGCATAAATTTCATAATGTGATTTTACGTTCCTACCTTGCCCCACTAGAAACAAGAACTCATGGAATGATAAAATAAGGTACAAAGAGACTTAATCTCAAGTGCATAACACATTCTCACTTTCTCAGGGGGAGTACGTGTTATCATAGAGGAAACGAGTAACAAAAATATTGTGAGGAGTGCTCAGGATGTTTGTTTGACGTCATTTACCTTCCAAACATGTACTGGAAGGTCTGACGAATTTGGGAGGGCTATTGGTTCCAAATTCAAGATCAAGGCAAATGAGTTTAAGATAGTTGGATTCAGAAGAGTTTTCTTTACTGACGAGTCTCAATACATTCGGGGTGAATCTCCCAATAATTCCTCTTCTTGAAGGTCAAGAGGCATTCGACATGAACTCTGGAAATAATATGTAATGATGGAGTCCACAAAATGTTTGTAGAGATGGCTGTGAGTTTTCTAAAGATTCAGTATGTCGATGGCGTTGATATTATAGGCGGAGATAATCACGAAACTCCTTAAAGATCAGGGAAGTACATACAGTAATTGCTCTCTTCTCTAACTAAATCCAACTTAAAACGTTCTTTACAAATAAAATTTTAATTATTTTTTTGTTGTTCTTGTGTAGGAGGGTGATTGTCTCACGTCCATGGAGGCATATATGACGAACCATTTTCATGAAAAGGATGTGATTGGGAGTTTAAAAATTCACTACTCGGAATGGCAAAACTAAAACATTGGACTGCAGATTTTGGCCAATACGGGGAGAACCACACTCGCTATTTTGGGATGGAGGATCACAAGATCATTGGATTCCAAGGGACGTCTGACGAGTTTCTGAATATGTTATGATGACGTAGGGAATTAATTACTGTTGTTGTTTTTTTTTAATCTCTCTTTGACAATTATAAATCTTGTTTAATTTTGTTTTAAGTTATGTTTAGTATGACGACAATCAACAATCTTTTAAGAATTACATATATTAAATTATGACCAATTGACCATATTGGACTCAACCCAAATCCATGATGAGAACCATATAACCAACTTTTGATCCATAAGGTTGTATTAAAAAACCATGATCGTTTGGAACTTTTTTGGAACTGGAAAAAAAGCCATAATCTCTCTTCCCTACGTGAGGGCACGTCAGATAATTTTCTAATGAGCTGGCTCAACATGTGCCCCAGGGGTAATTTGTGTGATAAACTTGTCAACTATGATCACAAATTTCACAATAAATTCCTCTCCCGTCAAATCAAATGGAGCGAATAGGGACGTGAGAAGTAATATTGAAAAATATAGAAAAAAATTCATACATTTTAATTAATTAATTTCGATTTTTTTAAAAATTTCCAACTTTTACATTTTCACGTAAAAAAATCTTCAACTCTTGGGTGAGGAGGATATATAAAATATCAAATTTTAGGTCGACAAAAAAAGTTAACTTTAACATTTTGTTTTGAAAAACTAAAACCAAAGCAGAAAATATATCGAAGAAAAGAGAAGCTAGGAAGACTTGTAGTACCAAATAGGGGCCCCAACAAAATGCTCAACGTGACCTGGGTAACACGAAATCCTAAGAGCATTCTTGCCAATTCCGTGGATACGTCTAAACTCATTATCCGCCATTCCATCAATCTGAACTCTTCTGATACTCTCCCTCATCATATCGAAATAGTAAACATAGAAAGGCTTAGATGACTCTAACCATCTAGAAGCCATTACAACCTCGTTGGTATGAATCTCTCCAGTGCACAAAGATGTCTTCTTGTCACAAGGCACAGAACAAGTCATGGCGTTCGACCATTCTTGTTTCTCAGCATCTTGTAGAATCCACATACGCATCTCATGGGATTCACCGTAGCTTATACATGCTAATTTTCCTTGGTAATTCGTGAGTGTTGAATAACACGAGATTGCATTATAGTCTTCGGGTCCTTGAATAAACGCAATATCCTCGGATCCAACATCAAATCTAGCTATTCTTGTATGCCCAACTCCGTAGTATATAGCACCATCCATGCAAATCCCACCTTCTAAGTAGGCGTACGGATCTGCGTTGGTCTGGATCTTTCTCCATCTGAACTTAAAGTTTAGCGAGTGAACCAGATGATCCTGTCTTCTATCGCCGTCCCACCCATGGAACATCCTCACACACAACAATTTGTATTCATCTTTGACGGGATCGTACCCGAGACGCGCGTAGATGTCTCTTCTGTTGGACTTAGGAACGGGAAAAGTTTGTGTACTTCCATTGGTGGGATTACAAAGAACAACGAAGAACCACGTGTGAAGCATACGAATCCGTTTAGGGGGGCAGATGTGATGTAGTCTAGATCCGAGATCGTGATGTCGTGTCTGGCGATAACTGTGGAGGATTTGTCGTCCTTTTGGTCTTCAGGAGCCGAGAAGAAAAAACGCTTACCGGAATCCATGTCCTTGAATGTGAAAAGAAGACGAGGCCGAGTCTTTGACTGAGCCAGGAACCAGTCGGCTAAATTTTTACTGCGGAAGATAGGGAACCAAAGCTTCGACACGGTACAAAATCGCAGAAGGGATCTCACGGGAAGTCTAGCGAGTATCTGGGAGATAATTATTGTGGAGTTTTCAGCGTGAACTAGGTTACGGGACGAAGACGGTTGTGAATCTTCCATGGCGACTTGTAGTGGTTTGTAACACACAAGGCCTGTACAACACAAAGCACTTTTTTTTGTGTGATAGATGGCTTTGAATAAATAAATAGAATCTCATGCATATCTTATACATAATTTTTCTTTTTACATTTAAACATGTTAGTTTACCATATTTCATAATATACTTGGCCATTGAAAAACACTAATAATATGTTCCTTTCTAAAAAATAAGTAATTTTACAAAACTGATAAATTATCACTAACAATAAGGTGTTGTTTCCAATTTAAGCAGTCACTAGCTTTTATGTGAACCGCAGAAAAATCTAATCTAGCGTTTATGTTTAGGTGAGGTTGTAAGAGCATCTTTATTGGTAGGTTGTTAGTTTTTGGGTTCTTAAAATTTTTAGTATTAAAAAGTGTATTTTTATAATATAAGAACATTTTGTTTGTTAATTAAAATTTTACTCCTCCAATGGTAATTCTTAAAAGTGAGATTCTTAGTTTTAAAAAAAAATTAATGTTTGAATGTTTAAACAATAAAGATTTTATTATTGCGTTTCATAAACTTTTAAACATACAAAATACAAAAACATATTAAAATAGAAGTAGAAATCACAAATCAGGAAAAAGTTTAGTTGTAATCTTGATTTGTGCCAAACTTTTGTCAGATATTCTCAACCAAATCATCCTTCAATTGTTGATGTTTTTGTTGATTACGAATTTCTTTCCGCTTGCTTAGCATGGTCATCATATTGATGACATTTGAAGGTATATCAGTTGAAACTGTAGAGTCCATATGTGAAGTTCTATGTGCTTCTACTTGTGCGAATTCTGTTGAATCAAACGACATATACTCATCTCGTTCGTCTTCTACTATCATGTTGTGAAGTATGATACATGTTCTCATTATCTTTCCAATTGTTTCCTTATCATGGACAAGAGCCGGATTTTTGACTATGGTGAAGCGAGCTTTCAAGACTCCAAAAGCACGCTCGACATCTTTACGAACGGCTTTTTGACATATAGCAAACAAGGATGCCTTCGGATCTTGTGGAATCTGGATAGATTGGATAAAAGTAGCCCATTTCGGATAAATACCATCGGTGAGATAGTAATCCAAATGATACTCGCGACCGTTGACTATGTAATTAACTTTTGGAGCATGACCTTGTGAGATATGATCAAAAACCGGAGAGCGATCAAGAACATTAATATCGTTTAATGTACCTGGAGGTCCAAAAAATGTGTGTTATATCCAAAGATCTTGTGACGCTACAGCCTCTAAAATGATGGTTGGCTTTCCGGATCCACGTATGTATTGACCTTTCCATGCGGTCGGACAATTCTTCCACTCCTAGTGCATATTGTAAAAAAAGGATATTAACATATTGTAAAAAAAAAAAANAAAAAAAAAAAAAAAAAAAAAAAAAAAAAAAAGAAAATGTTAACTTTATTGAATATAACTTCAGGGTTAAACTGAAACTAAATAAATTACTTGAGGGGGTACATCCGTATAAATATGAAAATATTAAATTCTCCTAACTAATCTATCTAAGTTCTAACTACATACTACTGTACGAGAGAGAGACTACACGAGTGGACTAATCATGGCCACACAAAGAAGTGACGTCACTCAAATCTTAAACCCACCCTGACCGTCAATAATGCTATTCAGACGAAGCAGCCACCACTTTTCTTCGAGCCGCCGCCGATCCCGATCCAGGCTAGAATCCAAATCCTCATCTAATCGGAGATGTCTCCGTTCGTCAAGTGTTATCTCTTTGCTTACAATTTTCTCCAAGCTTCTGCATGGTATCTCTCTCTCTCTCTCTCTCTCTCTTTCTCGTGTTCACTCTCTTTGCCCTTTTTTTTTTTTTCGTTTTTCATCGGAATTGTGTTGTTCTTCGCAGGACGATTTCGCTCCTGAGTATCTTAAGCAGCTTCTTATCAAACAAGACAATCGATGGCGCTTACGCTTCTGCTGGATACTTGATTAGTGAGTAGAAATTTTAGTTTTTTTTTTTTTTTTTTTAATGTATTTTAATCGATTTTGATGTACTTACTTGTGAACTTAGCATCCGTAGTTTAGTGGAATTGATGATTTCTGAAAATGGTCTGTGTTTGTTGGTGGTTTTGTTTTTGATTCGTTTAGGTGTGATGCAAACTGCTGCTCTTCTTGAAGTCCTTCATGGAGCTATTGGTAATATACTGGAATGTATTTGATGTTTTGTTGTATGAATTATAAAAATTGACAGATTGATTGAATGATTCTCTTTTATAAATTAAAGGGATTGTACCTAGTGGATTCTTGTCTCCTTTGATGCAATGGAGTGGAAGAACTCACTTCATTTTGGCAATTGTTGGACAGATCAGAGAGGTTTGTGTGTGTGTTTTTTTCACTCTTTGTGAGCGTTTTACTGGAAAGCTGATACTAAGTTTCATCAAAGCTAGCAGTGTAATTCTGTTTTTACATTCATCTCTATTTTAGGTCCAGGATTCGCCATGGCTGTCAATAACACTTGCTGCTTGGTCTTTCGGTGAGGTGAGTGTTATCAATCTTTACAACAATAAGACGCGGAACAATACCAATGAAAAAGAGTTTGTAATAGTGAAAAAGAAGCATGTTATCGCAATATTCTGTTTTGTGAGACGCTTTGAACATTCATTAGCAGTGATCATAGTAGATCAAAAGAGTAATTTTAGCAGAATGAAGCACTGTCTTGGTGGAGGTGGAACAATGATGTTTATATACAACTAAAAGAGCTAAAAATTATACCACATTTTACCTTATGTGCTAGCTGATTGATTGATTTGGATGTAGATGATCAGATATCCCCACTATGCTTTTACTTGCCTCGGTAGATGTCCCTATTGGCTAACCTATCTCAGGTGCTACATCATATCTTACTATAATGTTTTGAACTGAAACACTCCATATCACAGAATTTATTTTCTATTTAGAACGGTTTGCATATGATATGTTTTACCATCCAGGTACACAGGATTCATTATGATCTATCCAACAGGGCTAGTGGGCGAATGTGAGTTCTCTGAAGCTAGAATTCTTCTTTACATGTCTTCTTGTTCATGTTGACCTTGTTTCTGCAGTGTTGATCATGTACAAAGCGCTTCCGTATGTTAAAGAAAGGAATCTTTATGCAAATTTCTTCTCTGTTTTCCCCTTCAGTTACTACAGTTTCCTTTGGGTATGTTCATGGTTTCCTTCAATAAAACCCTTTTGGCTTAAGTATCCTTGATGTTTTAAGCAGCGTTTTCGAATTTTGTTTGAGAAAACCTCTATTTTCTTAATGTTCTTGGTCTCAAATAATCAGTGATTTTCTTCTTTGGATATCATCATTGTCTTTTCCAATAACCATTTTGATATTTCCATTGGGATTTTTGTTCAGGCCGTCCTCTTGGTGTACCCGTTCCTTTGGTTGAAGCTTTATCTCCAGCTGTTCAAACAAAGAAAGTCTAAGCTTGGAAAACCGCAGAAGCATCAGAGCAAGAGAATGTGAAGTCCATTTAATCGTCTCAGACATATATGTATCTCACCATTGATTATATATGTGCACCAAACTGTTCCTAAAAATACCTTAGTAGATTCATCGGAGACTTTATCAAGGTCGATCAAGAGAAGAAGAACCAAGTGAACAACCAACAGAAATCCAGATACAAAACCAAGTTTCACATGGTTGATTCACAATATTATGTGTTCTACAAACACTATTCTTCATATGCGAAGAAGTTAAAGAGGTCTCTATACATCTTCTTTGAAACGAATTCAGGATAAAAACACAATGTCGTTCATTTACATAAGCAATTCATATCTTGACATGATTATTGACATGCTTATGGTTAATCGTAGCATCATATTTGAACTCTTACTTACTTTAATCAAGGGAAAACCAATCCTAAAAAAAAAGAACTCGACCGAGTGTTTGTTAAAGATGAGAAAGCATATCACAAAATCCATAATTTAGAATAATTGAACAAGTTAGTTTTCGTTTTCAGTCTATAAACTCAATTAAACCAGATAAGAGATTCGTCTTCAGTCAAACTAGTTAATTATTTTAGCTTTGGACGACGACCCAATTATTTTCTCGTTCTTCTCAGTTCTCACTATCTTAAATTAAATTTAATGGAACAAAAATGCTTTCCTCTGCTGCAGCTTTTAATACCAGTCAACCTCTCGTGCACCTCAAGGTAATGTGTTCGCACTTAATACCCAAAAAGCGATCAATCTTAGAATTTTGCACAAACATCAAACAGAAATATTCAAACCCTTGGACCGACTTTAATACCGAAGTTGTTATCAGAAAAAGTTCTTATTTATTGGCCGGAACTGGAACCACCCATAAAGGTAACTTGTAAAAATTATTCAAAATAAACCATTATTCTAAGAACTACCTCCAATAATTAACAAATACTGAACAGTTATATTATATCACCATTAGGTTTTGCAGATGGTGTAGAAAACGGATTAGTTTATGGCAGACCATGATAGCAAACGGATTAGTTATAGCAAACGGATTAGTTAACCAGTATATTTTTGTAAAGAAATCTAATTTTCAAACAAAAACATTATGCAACGTTTCCTTTAATTTGGTTGTTTGAATACTTTATAGATTTTAGTTACGTCTTCGAAAATTTACAGTCAAAATAATTTTTTTAATCGAACATACTTATGGTAGATTAAGTCCCCATTCTAACAGTCAATCAAATGTCGTTAGAAACTGAACCATCGGACAGCAAAAAAACTGGTTAAGATAGAAATCAAATTGTGCCAACTGTTGTGGCCTTGACCATTCTAAGAATTGAACGATTAATCGTTGGGAGGGTTGAAAGTATTAATTTATGACAAAACATTTGAAGATGTATTCAAACTGATTGGATTTGGTAGTCAAAGCATTTAGTATCGTCAAGTCGACTTTTAGACTAATCAATTCACAAGTGAAGACACGTGTAATATTTTCAAGTTAGGGTCGTCTAAGTCATGAAAGATGAGTGTTGTCGATATATGACTTGTACTTGTTGCTATGTGCCGTCCATGAAAATGCCAAAATCACGAGTTCCATAAGTTTGATAGGCCAACTAAAATGTATAGTTAAGGCATAAATATTGCTCACGAAATTGTACAAATTAATAATATAGTTTATTTGTTGGGTTTTGTATGTAGATCATTAGGTTATAGTAGAAGTCTCAAGGACTCTTCTCTTTGTCACTTTATGGTATGTGTTTATTCACTTATCCAAAATTTGTATAGATATATATATATTCAACTTTTTTCTATAAGAAATAAAAAAACTTTTTGGTTACTAGTTCGTTCATTATAGTGCAAATGGTTAGATTCTATTTTTAACCAATGAAGTTTGCTTTCTAATTATATCACAATCTTGAGCTAAGTCATCAAAGGTATTGAGCTCAAGAATATGTTTTTTTATAATGTACTAGTAGCAGTCGAAAAGCAACCAAATTGTGCGCCGTGAGCCGTTTAACTGACAATTATAATATTTGATGTTGGTGTAATATTGAAATTCATACCACGACGCTCGATAAAATGTTTTGTATAATAGTGGTTTTGAGTATTATGTGCGTAAAGAATATTTACATGAAAATGAAATAGAGTGTACGATCTAATCATCTAAATCAAAACTAGCTAATGTAACGAATAAAGATATTAAGTATATAAAAGTAAAGCTATACGTATCTCGTGGGAAAAAACAAAAAATACGTCACATTAAGATATCAAATATGTTTCTTGGGCAGTCCACAAGCCAATCTAATACAAGTATTAATTTAAGTTACATGCAAACAAAAACACCTAAATTGGACTCGTCTGAATTTACCCATCTTTTTGTTAGTTTGTTCAAGAGAATCCACTGTAATTATTGGGTTAAATATTGAAAATATGTGTTTAGGAATGTGTAACAGAGTCAATCCACTTTATTATTTATCAAATGCAAATTCTTTTAATTACTGTATGATATACCTTATCATTTCTGAGCCTTTAAGATAAAAATTTGAAACTCTGTATTTGGTCGTCTCATGGAGAAAATTAATTTATGTGGTTTGAATAAAAGAAGACTCCTTTTGACGTATAATAAAGAAGACTCCATTTTGTCTCCATCCTGAAAAATAATAGTCACAGACTCACAGTAATACTTTTTTTTTTTAGCTTTTGTCATGAAAAAAATGGAATTATGATTACTGTGCGTCTGTGAGTGTGACTATGCATAATTGATGGATTAGTTTGTTGTTTCCTTCCGTTAAGCTGATTTGATGCTTTGTTAGTTTAATATATCAAATCTAAACCTACAATCATTATTAGTAGAATATTTTAAAATTTTAATAACTAAAAGAAAATATAAGTATTCGGCTAATTATTAGTATGTGGTAAAATCTCCACAACACCAATAATTTAAAATAGACTGCATTGCACCATAGTCCTCAACGAATAAAATATACATACACAAAATTTTCGAGAAATTATATAGTAAAAATTAGTAATTTATTGTTTCGTAATTTTTGTTGTCGGCTGTGTTACTTATAATAATAATTAAATGAAAGTTCAACAATCCACTTTACATTTTATATAGGATTTTTTCTTTGTCACACACTCGCATAGTCACATGGGTTAACGACTTTTTAAAGGATGTTCCATAGACAAAATAAACCGATTTATTTTTTCAAACCAACGCACTGATATTTTTACACTGATGCAATGATATTTATGTAAATGCATATACTTACTATATATAGGTTCGTCGAAACAACAACAACCATTACAAAGAATCATTCTTAGTCCTAAACAGAGTATAATTACAAACCACAGATACACACTGATCAATGGATGACTTGTATTCTTCTTATTGGCTTCATCAAGAGGTATCATCATCATCATCATCCTCATCATCATCACTTTTCCTTAATTTTCTCATACGAAATTTCTATATTTTTGTTAAATGCAGAGCATTGATGAAATGAGGCAGAATCTACAGAACACTCTGTCCGAGCTAGAGACACTGAGAATAGAAGTTAACGAGAAATCAAGAACACACAGAGAAGAAGTGAACCAACTTCTCAACCTCCTCAAACTCACTCAGCAAGAACGAGACGAAGCTAGACAACAGTTATCACAGTTCCTCCTCTTCAAAACCCAACAAAACCCTAATTCAAGAAGCATCACTGAATCAAACAGCTTCTCTCAAGATGTATCTTCTTCTTCTTCTCCTTCTTCCTCAGAACTCTCCAGCTTCTTCAATATCCATCCACAGCCGCCGTTGATGAAAAATCTCGAAGATCCAACGGCTCGTAATCGTCATCAGATCGATCCTCTAGACGTTCTTGTGATGGGAAAAGCTTTTCCGGAAACGGGAAAGCTTTTGAAAGCGGTGGTTGAAGCTGGACCGCTTCTTCAATCGCTTCTTGTCGCTGGACCGCTACCAAAATGGATAAACCCACCGCCTCAAACGCAATCGCTGCGTTTTGAGTTACCCCTTATCTCGTTCAGAGGGTCCGATGTTAATAGTAGTAGTACCGCGTCGGGGATATGTGAGTCTCTGACGTGTTCTGGTTCGGTTAATAGATTTGATTTCGGTCCGAGTTCGGTTATCGATCAATCAATGTTAACCGGAAAAAGGCAGAGATTAGAGTAGCTAATTCATAGAGCAATTTTATAAGTTGTGTGATTATTATTTTTTCGACTATCATCATGTCACCAATTCATTCTGTAAAACTATGACTCGATCGGTGTCATCACCTGAATTGGGAGATACATAAATTAAGTTGCTGAAGGAAAGTTTAGATGGAAGTTGCCGAAGAGAAAGAGAAACTATAAATCAAGAATTATATAGATGGAAGTTGCCGAAGGAAAGTTTTAGAATACCAACAATTTTGTTTATTTATTTTTTAAGGGTAATGTTCTTAGACTATTGAGATATAGTGCGATCAAGGAAACAGGTTTCCCTGAATCGACAATGTTAATTAGAGAGATCTATACACAACATCAACATGATTAATTTATTTATATGTAAATAACTATATCTGGATGCTGTGCAATGTTTCTTTGTAACTCTCTCTACTGGATGTTGAAATTCAAGACTTGCTCGTCCCAACCACCACTAGTGTCCATGTAGTACCTCTCAAAGAACTTTACTCTCCGAGTGCGTTCCACCGCCAGTACCGTCGTACTTGTTGTTCCAAGGCGTTGATTATCAAGCTGAATCGAAATGAAAATAAAATAGATTAGCAAACTAATGATGGTACGAGGATGGATCGATCATATATAAAAACGTTAGATATCAAATTTCTTACTCCTGTGACAGGATGCCTAGCCATCATTTCCACATACATGGTGTCTTGACCACCCCTTTCGCCCTCAGGTTTACACATAAAGTCCCTAGCAAACTTGATAAGCGGTGGTAGTTGAACGTTTCCCAAATCAACAATCTTCTCATTAAAGAAGTGTTTCAGGCGCAAATCCTGCAAAAAGAAGAGGGTTTGACAATAAGAGGAATGTCCCGTATGTAGTTAGTTACAACAAAATACTTGTAACTTGATTATTACCTTGGACCTGGCAGAGACTAAGGAATCAAGACCGTTGTATGGAGAAAGTGTGTGCACACCAAAGTTAACGGTTTGTTTCACGACATTTGGCTCATGTCGGTTTGGTTTCCTGATATGAACCATTGAATTCGAAGCCATGTCTGCGACTATAAGGCAATAAGACCACGCTTTGTGTCTACCCGCTTCAAGCTGTTCCACATGGTCGGCAAACTCCAGTGGACTCATATTGCTCTGCAATCAAACAAAGTAACCGTTGTTCAAGTTTATGTTTGTATGAAAAGCCAAAAAAAAGAAAGAATGAAAACAAACCTTCAAGAAAGCAATGGGGTACAACTCGCAGCCGTTGTTTGGAACAAACAGGTCATCCAACAAGTTTATACTCATGAGAAACGCGACTCGGCCTCGTTTAGAAATAGCAAACCACGTTCCGTCGTTATCTTGGCTCCGACCACTCAAAATCTGACCTTCCCAAGACGCCTTACTTATGACCCTGTTAATACATCAGAATTCAGACAGAGACCATAAATCAAAACTCAAAAGCCATCAACATTATTAACGTACGAAAGAAACGTCGGAATGGATGTTTTAAACTTGCCTGTTTGCCCAATTTTCTCTGTTCATCACAAGCGTCAGTTGGTTGTTGCCTGCCTCTGCCCAGTTGAATGCTACGATCCCCATTTTTAAAGAAAATAGAAGTTTTTTTCTTTTTTTGCTATTTGAATATATCTCTTGGCACTCTTGCTCTGTTCGTGTAGTGATATCTTGAGTTGTGACCCCTTCTCTGTTTTTTATAGCCGAGAGAGGTGATGGATGATCTCTCTCCTCTGCTTTGTCATTTACTACTACTTCTTCTTCTTTACTCCAACGTAACTACTCAAAGAGCTTGGTTTATCCATTTTTGGATAAATATTTTGCTGTTTTCTATCACCATAATACTCTCCATCGAGTAACCCATGAAGCGTGTCTCGGTGGTGCAATGTACCTTTAATATATATATATATATATGTGTAATACGATTAAAAAGTGGCTTTTCTAGTATCACAATGTTGCTATTGTGATGAGTAAGATGGAAGATGAAGAGTTTCAACAATTTTCAACATTATTCCACTTTTGCTCTCCAGCTTTTTTTTCTGTTAGAGATTGAGTGATGGACGAGTCATGTCTATGGTGGAGCGATCAAGAATTATTAATTTTTTCTTACTATACTAAGAAAAATATACACAAACAAACATGGGCGGAGCCAATATAGGATCATGAGACCCTGGTGAATTTTTAAAATTGGTTAAATTTTTAAAGAAAAAGTCAAATTAATCATGGTAAAATAGTATAATTGATCCTTATAAAAAAATTTAACAACATAATTGACACCTTAAAATTTATTTTGACTCTGGTAAACTAATTTCCTAGCTCCGCCACTCCAAACAAGTGGTTGGTTTATGGTGGTAACACACACGTTTAAGAACTCAAATCCAAAGGCAAACTATATATTCTTTGGTCTTAGCTTATAGCTTTGGTGGTAGTTGTGTTGATTGTGTAATGAGAGGAGTCATGTGTATGTCCAACAATTTAGAATTACTTTTTTACTAATTTGAGAGAAAAAGTGAAACCAAGACGTTTAAATAAAGAAAACACAGATGATGGAGATGAATGATGAGGTGGCAGCTTATGGTTCGGTTTGCTCCTCGATGATCCGGTTCGATTTGCTCCTCGATGATCCGGTTCGATCTGGGTTTGTTGATTTTGCTAGGGTTTCTGATTTTTTAAATTGATCGGTTCTGCTGTATAAATAGAACATCTGAGCTCCTTCCTGCATCGCCGCCATAATTATTAAGGAAGCACATGGATCTTTCTTCGTCTTGCTTTGTTGTTCTCTTCTCTAGGGCTTTAGATGTTCGTTTACTGTTCAGCAATCTCTTATTTGTTATTCATTCTTCAATTAGATTAAGGCTTAGTGCAGTGTTAATTTGCCTCAATTGATTACAACCTTTTTTGTTGAGTTAGGATTATAATTTTTTAAGTATGGTATAGAGAGAGCAGATGATGGGATACACTTGATCTCTGAACTTCACAGGTAAGTTTGCTTGTTGATAACTACTGGTTTTGCTGATGCTCTCTCTCTCTCTCTCACACACACACACTCTCCGCACCTGATTGAGATTTTTATCCTGAGATTGCTCCATGTGAGTTGTTGCTGTGATTAAGTGATATGATTTTAGAAGAGATACTGATTTTGTAGTTTAAATACGAGTATAGAAGCAACCCGTATAGTAGAGGGGAGTGACTGAAGGATCTTTAGAGAAATTGCATCAAATGTGTTTGATGAAATGCCTGACAGAAACTTATATCTCTCCCGCCATTGGTGTAGATGACACTTTTATTTAATTTAATTTAATGTGGATATGATCGCATTTTGTGAAGTCTATTTGTCTGGTTCGAGCTATCAGGTAGTGGGAGTGGAGCAAGTGAGTGCCATGATTCAGAGCTAGGCACCAAGTGAGTGCCATGATACAGTTACGGAACTTAGTCATTCTTTTTCCCAATTTCTTCAACTTGGAATCAAACCTGTATTTCCATATTCGCTCTCAGTTTTTGGTTGATTGGCCTCTTAACATCAGTTTCTAGATTAGTTATCTCCTGCAATGTCTGCATTACATTACATTCAGTTCTAGATGTGAATTTAATCAACTGATGTAGTAAATGATATCAATGTTTTGAAAAGGTTGTATGATTAACCCTGAGAGCTTGTTGATGTTTACACAAGAATGAATCAATTTCAAATACAAATTTTCATAAATGTTTGTTTCTTATCAAAAGCTTTTGGTCAAGCCAAAGGGTGATCGTTATCAGATATATAAATGTGACCCATCTTCTTGCGTTTGGTCTCCATATATCTTCTGTTCTCCTTGGTGATTGGTGTCACCACCGGAACACGGCCGACTACAGCGAGTCCGTATCCTTTCAGACCGGTGAACTTTGCGGGGTTATTCGTCATTAGTCTCATTGTTCTTACTCCTATGTCTCGTAGCATCTACATTGGACCAACCCAACAAAAAAAATAGAATTGAGAGAAAGCTAGTGTATGTTGATCAATGGCTACGAGAACCGAACCGAAATAATATAACTGACCTGAGCACCTATACCATATTCACGAGAATCAATGGATAGGCCAAGTTCAACATTGGCCTGAACTGTGTCGTGTCCTTCATCCTGCAAGTTATAAGCTCTAAGCTTGTGACCAAGGCCAATGCCTCTTCCTTCATGGCCACGGAGATACACGACGATTCCTCTTCCCTCTTTCTCAATTAGTTTCATGGCTAACTCCAATTGGTTTCCACAGTCACACCGAGCTGAGCCAAAAATGTCTCCTGTTAAGCACTCCGAGTGTACTCGTACCAGAATGTCCTCACCATTTCCGACGTTTCCCTGGTCAAACACAAGACTGGTCTTAAAATCGAATATCCAGTTGGTAGTTCTGAGATGACACCAATTTAAATTGATCAAGATTTAGAAGCAAGTGGTGCTTGGTTTATACCTTAACGAGGGCAATATTTTCGGTTCCATCGAGTTTAGATCGATAACAATAAGCTTGGAAAAGACCCCATTTGGTAGGCAAACGAGACACTGTGATCTTCTCCACAAGCTTATCTCGCTTTCTTCGATATCTACAAGTATATCAAACTTCAGAAACTTACTTGTATACAGAGTTCTTAATCTTTTCAGTACTGTAGATGGTCTAATTCTTTTCGAACCTGATTAGATCAGTCAAGGATACAATGGGAATGTCGTGTTCTGTAGCAAGATTTTTCATATACGGTAGTGAAGCCATTGACCCATCTTCTTGATCAAGAATAGCTGAAAGAACAGAGACGGGACGTAGACCAGCCAATATCATTAGATCCACAGAAGCTTCAGTATGGCCAGCTCTCCTTAAAACTCCACCGTCTCTGTACTTGAGAGGGAACACATGGCCAGGTCTCCTGAAATCTTCTGGTTTCGCTTGGAGAGACGAAAGTGCAAGAACCGTCATCGCCCTGTCTGAAGCTGATACTCCAGTAGATGTTCCGGATTTTGCATCCTTGTAACCAAGAAATATATCAGAACTCAGAAAGAAGCAATGAAACACACAGTGATTAGTTTTGCAAATGGTTAGTTACCACAGTGATTGTGAAAGTTGGAGCAGAGGAATCTTCATCTTCCATTTCAGGTGACATGAGTGTAAGGCTTAGTCTTTCGAGGTCTTCTTTGATCATACCAACTGAGACAATCCCAGAACCATTCTTAATCAAAAAGGCTATGTCTTTTGGACTCGTTAGAGTTGCCGCCATGATCAGATTACCTTCAACTTCCCCATTTTCATCGTCAACAACGATCACAAACTGAAAAATTCGGGAAAAAAAACATAAAGTAAGACCTAATCCATACAAACTGACAAAAAAAAAAACAGAACATTAGCAAATCGTCTTCAAGAGAAATCTCAAAGAACAAACCTTTCCTTGGCGTAGAGCTTGAAGAGCAAGTTCAATAGAGGAATAGCCTTGAGTAGGACAATCTGGATCACCCTCTGCGTCACTCACGAAGAAATCATCAGTCTCAGGCGTGATTTTCGCGCCAACTGTCTCAAACAGCGACGACCCAACGGTTGTTCTTCTCAGAGGACTTTCATCGAACACGTTACGATCACCATTCCCACTAGCCTTGATCTCCCAACTTAAACCATCATTCAATCTCAAGCAAGTATTATTAACAAACCTAGGTGACCTATACGAGCCACTGATGAAGCTGTGAGCGAAAAAGATTCGAGGATGATGATATAAAGCAGAATCCATCTACGTGATGAAACATATACTATATCTATATATCTATTCGTCCTACGATTCGCTGCTTATTGTCTCCTTGAGTTGGAAGAAAGAGTTCACGACCACCAGTTTAGGATTACTATCTTGTGTTGTCCTCATCGGACTAAGTGGTGTTTCTAAAGGTGCCACACGTTTGATCACATTAACGGGAACCCTCTGTTTCGTTTAAAAGGTGTTGACCTTTGTCTGTTCGCTGACGTGGCGTGTACTTAGAAAACATCAACGAACAGAACTTTAAAAAGGGCGGAAATAAAGGAATAAAAAATGAAGAGAAAAAGAGGACGGTGGAGGAGCAAATCGGATCGAGACGGAGAACTCGCCGGAGAATCAATCTCTTTAGAGAAGGAGAGAGAGAGTTAGAGACAATCTTTCTCCGATCTCACCGGATCAGCTGTTGTATTGTAATCATATCCGTCGTCTGGTTTTGTTTGAAATCTCCGAGCTCAAAGGTGTGTGTCCGAGCTCATATCAGTCACTTGTCACTGTGGGTTTTCGCACGCTTACATTACGAATGGGAGCTTGTATTGTGTGATTAGATTGGTTAATTTAAGATTGGTTTTGTGTTCAGAGGTGGATGTGGGGACATGGCTGAGCCGGAATCATCATTAGTAAACGGAGCGAAGGAGAACAAATTATGGAAAGGTGTATTTGCTGTTTCCGGCATTATGTCTACTCTTGTAATCTATGGTGTTCTTCAGGTCTGTCTTTGTTTTCAAGATTCAATTTTTTTTGGAAAGTTTCTTCCTTCTCTTCTGTTTAATATTTTCTGTGGTTTTTTTTTTTTTTTTTTTTTTTTTTTTTTTGTTGCTTGTGTGGTTTGTAGGAGAAGATAATGAGAGTTCCTTATGGAGTGAACAAGGAGTATTTTAAGCACTCTTTGTTTCTTGTTTTTTGCAATCGGCTCACTACTTCAGCTGTCTCTGCTTGTGCTTTACTGGTATAACTAGCAAAAACCTCAACTTTGTGTTTTATATCTATACTTAATTGCCAAAGTTGTTAAAGAACCCTTTTTGGGGTTTTTAATTTGTAGGCGAGCAAGAAAGTTTTGGATCCTGTAGCTCCGGTTTATAAATATTGCCTTATATCAGTGACTAACATCTTAACCACAACATGCCAATATGAGGTAGGGATTTTATCTTTCACTTCCAGCTTTTAGTTTAATGAACTTTGTATGTCTACCTTTTTTTATAGATTATTGCTTTTTGTGCTATCTGTAATGCCTTCAGGCTCTTAAGTATGTGAGCTTCCCAGTCCAAACTCTTGCTAAATGTGCCAAAATGATACCAGTAATGGTAAGTTGTAACATTCTTTTTATTGGTAAGCGATGGAAGCACACGCGTTTGAGTTTAGTATCAGCATTCTTATACTTGTGCTCTCTATACAGGTATGGGGAACACTGATCATGCACAAGAAGTACAAGGGGTTTGACTATTTAGTGGCTTTCCTGGTGACCCTTGGCTGTTCTGTCTTTATTCTTTTTCCGGTATGAACCTGCTCTATACTCATTACCCCAATCATTATAAAAGGATTCGGTTAGTTTAAGTATCACAATTACCAGGAGCATCCAGGTTAGATGTACTGATGTTTTTTAATGTAAATCTGAGTTGTAGGCAGGAGATGATGTAAGTCCGTACAATAAGGGAAGGGAAAATACTGTTTGGGGTGTTTCCCTTATGGCTGGTTATCTTGGGTATGTGTAGCAGTGTAACTAGTTTCAATGATCATATACTGAGAATTTGTTATCTGGTTTTAAAGATAGGGAATCTCGATACATCAGATCATGATTGTGTTTTTTTGGTAAATGGCTAACTAACAGGTTTGATGGCTTTACAAGCACATTCCAAGACAAACTTTTTAAGGGATACAATATGGAGATACATAACCAAATATTCTACACAACGCTTTGTTCTTGTGTTCTGAGTTTCACTGGTGAGAATCTTTACTTGTCTCTGCAATCTTTACTGTAAGAGTCGCATCTTGTTCTGTCAAGTCATTTTCTCTGGACACTGGACCATTGATCTTTATCCGTTGTGGTTCACTTCGGCTGGTCGTTTTACCACAAGAAGAAAACTTTTCTCCTCTTTCTTTCTCTTTATTTGTTTTGTTTTGGTTATATATGACTATTGATACAAGCTTTCAGCTGATGATTACTAGGCTAAAGTTGGGTTTTATGTTAGTGATTGTAACATGTAGTTAGTTGCTTCCTTTGTTTCTGAACGTGGTTCTCTTCTTGAAACCTCGGTGCTTAGAACCTCAAAAAGAAGGTTAATAATCTGGTCAGTGATTCTTTATTCTTATCATTCTGTGATTCTTATGTTTAATGTAGGACTCATATTGCAAGGGCATTTACTACCAGCTATAGATTTTGTTTCTCTGCATAGGGATTGTTTACTCGACATCGCTCTGCTTTCCACAGTAAGTTTAAGTTTCCTTTATTTTTCTACTTAGTCATTACATTACCTTGTTGTTTCGTTTAAATTAGTCTGATTACTTTATTTTTAGTCTAAGGTCCACAAGATGCATGTTGTTTAGTTCATGATTCCCACTGATTGATTCCTCTCTTGTCTCTTTGATATCCACTGAACTTACCAGATATACTAATAATTTGCAGGTTGCAACAGCAAGCCAGTTCTTCATATCTTACACAATTAGGACATTTGGTGCTCTAACATTCGCTGCAATCATGACGACGAGACAGGTAGAAAGCAAACTCGATCTCATTCCGGCTACTCCATCTGAATAACTAACAACACGATCCGTTTCTAATCTGACTAATCTGTCTTTATAAAGCTTGCAAGCATCATGCTCTCATGCGTTTGGTTCTCTCATCCTCTTAGCTGGGAGCAGTGTATTGGATCGGTATATATTCTGCATCTTTTACAATTTTTGGAAGTTTTCGTTATACTTTTGATTCTCTGACTAACCAAGTTTGCTCGATCAGGTCATCGTTTTCGGGTCTTTGTACGCGAAAACCTTAATGAACAAGAACAAAAAATCACAAACAACGCCACCACCGCCTACAGAGCTTCCTCAATACCAAAAGGCTGAGAGCTCTTCTTAACGGAATATTTAACACAATTTAGAGGTTTTTGCTCTTGATATAACCCTCAGAACAAAACAAAACGAAACTAGCCGTTAGGGAACTGAAGTTAGGATTCATATGGACTATATGTATTTTGTTTCATCTTTCTAAAATTTTGTTGTTGGATCTCTTGTAGAGTTGATTATATATCTTATTATGAATACATGAGTTTACTCCTTTGGGGATGAAATTGAGTTTCTTGTTGGTTAGTAGAAACGTTATATACACAATATGACTTAAAACTTAAGTTTGTGTAACAAAATAAAATAATTGAGTTCATATTCTATATTTTATACAAACTAGTTTTCTTTTAAAATTGGTGTAATTTTAGATTGAAAAAATATTTTGAATTTCCGATTGACTCCCAACGACAAGACTTTCCGTTATTGGCACCTTTTCCTTTTTTACTTATAAATTTACCTTTTTGTATTTCTAGCATTTTATAATTATTCTGCAAAACATTTTAAATTATGAATATACTAGTAACATAATGTACCTGGTCGTCATCTGAAGAATGATTCAAAGAAAAAACGTATAAGAAATTGATCTAGTAAACATTATAATAAGGTCTTCTCTAACATTTTTTAATGGTGACTGAAGAGTATATCAGTCTTTCATATATGGACTATTCTTAATTTCTTCAGATACTTGAATGCTTCAAACGAGGAGATTTTTTTTTTTTTTTTGTCATCTGATGTTATTGATACTGCTTGAAATTTTACATTGTGAAATACATAACCTATAACAAAATTCTATAAGTTTTATACTTTAGAATAACAATTATGTTGTAAAGTTAACGAGATTTGATATTATAGTCTTTCCTTCTGTAGTATCGATTTGGAACTATCGAATATTATACTTAATATTTGATCATAACCGAAGGATGGAACAAAAACACTAAAAGGAGACGTTTTCTTGAGGAAGTTATAAATTCGTAAACATACAACGACGAGGTCAAACGGAAGGTCCAAAATTCACACCTTCGAATAAACTAAATGTTCGAAACCAATTGATATATTGCATCACATGATTGGTTAATTAAGTTTATACGATTTTATATAGGGAAATTCTCAAAAATAGCACTAAAATAAGTTTTTGTTCCGAACTTAGCACAACATCTCTAAAATTCCAAAAATAACATTAATTAATCTTCTAAAATTAAATCCTAAATTCAAAATACTAAACCCTATCTCTCAAAAATATACTCTAAATGTGAAAATAAAAACCCAAACATAAAAAAAAAATCTATAAATTAATTTTAAATATTTTAATGTGTTAAATAATGTTATTTTTGGAAATTTATGGAATGTGTCTTATAATTGTCCATAAAACATGTTTTAATGCTATTTTAAGGTATTTCTCTTTTATATATACAAAATATAATTTTGGTCATCAAATCTAAAAAAAGTAATATCAAACGAAAAGTTTATACAGAAATAAGCAAATATTTTGGATGAGGCGTAGTTTCGTTCAACTCACAATTGCCAATTCAAAGTCAAACGGTGCGTATAATATATAAGGAAGGTTTAACCTACATAATCTGCGTAATTAATACACCTACATATATGGCTACGTAGCCTACGTATGTGTTATTCCACACACATGTGTGATGTGTGTGCATACTCTATAGTCGCGATAAAAAATTCATGTGTCATGTATGCATATTATTTCAAAACTGTTGTAAATAATTAGTAGGTCTATCATCAGTCTATGTAACTAATTAAGTAACTACACGGGAGTTTCAGTATATTGTATACGTGGCCATGAATAAAGTGAGCACATTTGAGAAAACTAAGTTGTAGTGGTATTCTGACTCCCATTTGAAATATGAAGTTGTTCTATAGATTACAGGAGATCGATTCTTTTCAGGAGTCTTAATAAAATTTTGTATTGTGCAGTTTTGTCACCTATATACAATTTTAGTGGGAAGAATTAGTTTGGGGTTCGTCTTGTGATTTCCCGATTAAAACGATAAAATAAATTGTATAGAGAAAACCAATAAAATTAGGGTTACGAATGAAATGTACGCATACTGAGGCATGCCAAGAATAAGTCTTAAATTTTATTTTATTTTTGGCTAACGAATAAGTCATAATATGATGTGTACAGCAATGGATGGTTTTTGGAAAGATGACGATGAAACACGTGGTTTAGAATGGGTCTTCTACCATAGAATGGTGTGTGATCGACATTTCTAGACCTTCATCTCACCGAGGGATGTATGCTATCCATTTGGAACTAATGAGAATTCTCACACATCACGATATGCTTATTAATGAAGAATTCAATGTATATGATTGTAATTGTATGTAGTGTCAAACTCGGAGTTCAAAATGTCGCTTTAAACTAATCAGTCTAATTATGCTGCGAAATTCAAAACTAATCCCAATTTAAGTTAAACCAAATTTTTTAAAATCAAACTCTCCCTCGGTTTATTTTGGGGTTTAATGTGAATTGGTACACGAACAAACTTTTACATCGGAACACTCTCTCAGTTCGTGAGAAGAGAGCCAACATCTCACAGATAATACCAAATATGATATCAACTATTTTTGCTAATTTTTATCAGCTGAAAATTACAGCTAAATGAACAAACACAGTAAGATGATATCTCAATTTAAATTATTTAATCATCAATTTGTCAAGTTACAAGTAGTCTTTGATAGACTATCAATCCATAATAGTATGCAACAGGTTATTTGGATAGACCCGTAAATAAACCGGTCAAACTTTACAAGGTCAAATTCTGAATTTTATATTACTCGGAACCAAAAAA
>NC_025695.1:45459397-45467445 GCF_000633955.1 Camelina sativa | reverse complement strand
AAAAACCAAGTGCTCTAAAAAGGAAACAAGTGGGTCGGCCGGCTCTAGTCTAATCCAAAGCCTCTAGGGGCCATGAGGACCATCCATATACGTATGTTTTTGAATTGCATGGGTGACTTTTAGCTTTATCCTAGTCGGCAACTTCCACTCTCGGACTCACGTGTTACTTATGGTGAATCCATCTGTTAGATTCTCTGTCTTTTTCACTGGACCGTTATTATAATTATTTTACTTTTTTTTTTGTTAAAGGGCAATTATTTTACTTTTCCACGACAAAATTAAAAAGAAACAATTATTGTAATTTTTCCGTTAGCTAACTAATTTCCAGAACCAATACTACAATAATAACATAAAATATTCTTTTTTTTTCAGACAAACATAAAATATTCTTCAAACACATAATTACATATTTAGAATATCATTCATGCTACCTTCCTCACGTTGAGTTTTGTTAACTTCCATCTCGTTTGATTGTCGGTTGGATTAGCTTTGTAGTTAAAAGGATGGTCGGTCGATTACTGTCATTTTATATCATAATGAAACCACTTAGATCTAAGACAACTGCTCTTAATTTATCAGAAACTACCGAATTAAAACATTATTAAAAACCCCATGTTGATTTTTGAGTCATGTAAATAATTGATATATTTAAAAAAATGATATATTTGTCATATAAAACCATTTACGTTTGACTAAACGATTAAGAAAATATATTCAAAAAATACTGACGAATCATCTGGTTTTATATAGATTATATTCTTCTTTAACGAACAGTAACTAAAACTACAGTGGAAAGATTACAGTTTTACCATATTACATTTGTATGAAATGTAAGATGTAGTTTAACGTTTCCTATGACTGTGGGACATATCTAATCGTAACAAATAAAATTAAATCAAAGACTCTTAATTTAAATTATATGTTTGATTGTTAAGTGTATATTTAACATATGGTGCTAATGTATATTTAAAATGTTTTTATAGATGGAAAATTTTGTATTGTCTTCTTTTGCCTGGTCTATTAAAGGCATAATTAAAAAGAGAGATGGAGAAAAGTTTATGAATAGTGTTAGTCTTGTTATGGCTAATTTAGGATCTTTGAACATCTTATTAAAAGAAATCTGTGGATTATCATTTATGTGGCGGCAGGACGTAATATAACGTAATTATTCAACTTATATAAACAGAAAGAAAAGGAACCTTCCTCACAATTGAACCTAGAGAGCTAACTAAACTCTAGCTTATGTGTTGTAAAAAAGCTTGCATTCTATAATCAATGACATTAATACCATACATTTACATAGAAAAAAAACAGACAAAACATAACTGTATCACACGGACTAATTAACATCAATGTTATTATCATATACTACAAATTTTTTGCTGTGCCTTGTGATTTTGTGCACGAGAGTTTCCTCGAATTTAAGATCATCATTTATAATTTTTATATAGAAGGGTCTACCCTCAACAATGTTGATTCTCTTTTTGTTCTCTGGTTTCAACAACTCTCCCAAACTAATTGTTTATAGTTTTTAATCAATAATCATAGATGACGTACTTAGATTTAGTACTAACATATAAACCCAAACAAAGCCAAGGACTTTCAGCTAATCAAATACAAAAGATTAATAGAGTTTGGCAATTTCGTGACATTTAACAGCTTTGGGATATACACAAGATTATAAAAGAATTGATCATCCATTTTGGTTGGTGTAAAGTTGGAATAAACGACACCAGTACTAAAATTTTACATTAAATATCAGTAATTAATACTAGTACAGTAGTACTCCTTGTCGAAACGGTAACTTTATTAACAAAAAAAATCACAGCTGCAGATGAAGGCAATAAATGTAAATAATACTCCTATTTCGTCAGAATTGACTAAACTAACCCTTTCTCTTTTTGACTTTGCCCCAATGTCTTGTCTTAATTGACACCGCGTTTGACTAATCAACTATTCTCCTTCTACATATACGTATATCTCTTTTATTCCCATTGAAATAGCCGTCGTTTCTTTAATTATATATATATATATATATATTTAGCTCTTCCTAATCTTATCTATAAACTTTTTCACTTGATACCAAAAGCAAATACAAACCAGAAAGAAAGTTTCATTTATTTTGTTACAAAGCACAAAAAGAGCGACCACTTTTTTGGGAAAAAAAAAACAGAGCAAAAAAAATGGGGAAACACTTATTCCGATCATCACCACCGCCTGAGAAACAAACAGCTCATCTCACCCTAGCCGAATCAGCTGTGCAAGAGTGTATGAGCAGCATCAACGCCGTCATATCAAAATGGACTACTCCTACTCCTTCTTCCACCTCCTCATCCGAAGACGAGTTCCTCTTCTCAACCAACAGCCGTCGTGAAGCAGAGGAGTTCGTTGAAGCCGTTAGACATTTACAGAGCACGATGCACCGTTTGGTTTCCGTTAGCCCTTCCTCCGATAAGCTAATCTACGCTCAGAACCTGATGCAATCTGCTATGAAGCTTCTCGAATCAGAGTTCTACCGTGTCTTGAAAGCAAACCGCGAGTACCTAGACCCTGAATGCGTCTCCGTCCGTTCTTGCAAATCTTCAAGATTCACCACTTCGACTACGGTCAGTGTCTCTGACTCAGAAGACGAAAGCACTAGTTACGAAGAAACGACAGAGGAAGAGCATAGATTCTCCGGCGGTGATGCTGACGCAATGGATGATCTCAAGATGATTGCTGATTGTATGATCTCAACCGGCTACGCTAAAGAATGCGTTAGGGTTTACAAAACAGTACGTAGATCGATCGTTGATGAGACTCTGTATAACCTAGGGATGGAGAGGCTCACTCTCCATCAGATTCAGAAGATGGAATGGGAGGTTCTTGAATCCAAGATCAGGACTTGGTTAAAAGCTGTCAAGTTAGCTGTTCGGTCTCTCTTCTTCGGTGAGAGGATCTTAGCTGATCACGTCTTCTCATCCTCTGGTCCGATCGTTGAGTCTTCCTTCACTGAGATCACTCAGGAAGGAGCTTTGATTCTCTTCACATTCCCAGAGTACGCTGCGAAGATCAAGAAACTAACTCCGGAGAAGATGTTTAGGTTTCTTGATATGTACGAAGCTCTCGCAAACCTCTTCGTTGAGATCGAGTCCATCTTTTACTTCGAGTCAGGCGCGCCGGTTAGATCTCAGGTGATCAACTCGTTGGCTAGACTCGGTGACGCGGCGAGGTCGATGATGAACGATTTCGAATCCGCGATTCAGAAAGAGACCTCGAAAACTACGGTCGTCGGCGGCGGTGTTCATCCTCTGACTCGTTACGTCATGAACTACCTCTCTTTCCTCGCCGACTACGACGAGTCAATCGCCGCGATTTTCGAAAACTGGCAGCCGACGGTGGCGGTTCCGTTGCCGGATTCTTTATACATCAGCGGCGGAGATGAAGCTCATCCGGCGGATTTGTACTCTTCTCCGGTGTCAGTGCGGATCGCGTGGGTGATTCTGCTCACGCTTTGTAAAATCGACGGTAAAGCTCAGCCGTACAAGGACGTCGCTCTGGCTTATCTCTTCCTCGCGAACAATCTCCAATACGTCGTCGTTAAAGTCCGGTCGTCGAATCTGAAGCTTCTTCTCGGAGACGATTGGGTGGTGAAGCACGAGGCGAAGGTGAAGCTGTACGCCGACAAGTTCGAGAAGCTGGCGTGGGGGAAAGTGCTTGATTTGGTACCGGAGAATCCCAAGGAGGAGATGTCGCCGGAGGAGGCTAAGGAACTGGTGGGTAGGTTTAACGATGAGTTCGAGACGTCGTACCGGAAACAGACTTCTTGGGTTATACCCGACCCGAAACTTAGGGACCAGATTAAAATCTCGGTTAGTCAGAAACTTACGCTGGGTTGTAACGAGTTTCACCGGTTGAACCGGTCCGGTTTGGTTGGTGCTAACGAGGCTCTTCTCAGATATACCCCTGAGGATATTGGGAATTACTTGTCGGATCTTTACTTTGGGTCTAGAGGAGGCTCAGGGAGTGTTTCGACTAAAGGATCCGGGTCTGGGTCTGGATCCGGAACCGGTTCGTCAACTACGGGTATATCTCGTGGTGGTGGACGTAGTAGTCATTGAGATATTTTTTTTGCTTATTTTTTTATTATTAGCTTTCGAAGACATTAAAATTTGTGTGGTTACAGTGATGTAAGATCGTATTCGTATCGAATCTCTTTTATTGAAGTTACGTGTGAGTACATATGTTAAATTATTGAATTCTCCTGTTTTAATCTTAAATCATTCTATTCTTTGTTTTGGAACTTTGTGACATATCAACAACAAGATAATACAATGATTATATCTGACGCTTGAAGATTAATTTAACACATATAGAGACATTTACGTAAAAGACAATTGTAAGTAGCTCTCAGTCGTGTCTTTAATTTTTAATTAGTGACTATGGGTTTGAGTCTGTTGCTGTCTGTAAATTTTTGGTGGTAAATAACTCCAAGTTGGTGTATGAGTCCACACAATTTGAATAGAGCTATTATATACAAGTACAAATTCAAATGCAAGTTGCTTGACGAATGATACATACGAAGCTGACATTACAATAAATTTTCTGAGGAAAAACAGAGAGGTTGACAACAATGGCCAATGGGGCTATGGGAGGGTCGTTGAATATAAACAGGTACTCATTAATGCTTTAATTAGGCTATTCCCGATAAACAATTCACTTTATATAAGTATAATTCAATCTCCTCATAATGTGCAAGTGCCATGTTTGGAATAATTTGTGTTGCGGTTATCACGCCTACTTTTCCTATTAACTTTATTTCAAAACATATAGATCATATGAAATAGAGCATGATGATAACGTTAGGCCCATGGAATATTTATAGGTCCCTTACCTCTTTTTACTTTATGATCAGCCCATCTTCTCTCTTTAATCATATTCCATAGCATAGTCGTTATAATATGGTTGAAAATTGAAACGAAGAGGGAATTAGGGGAAGAAAAGCCAAAGTATAATTCGGGACTGATTTTAATTATAGGAACACTCGTTTATTCATTATAATAAGATGTTACATTCATATGATTTTTCAGAAAAAAAGGGACAATTTCACAAAACAACAAACCAAACACCACAAATTTAAGCGCACACACGCTTTTTTTTTATTTCACACATGACACACCAAATCTTCATCTTCATGTTCAATTAGCCGGAGATATCAATCGACTTGACTTGAGGCTTCTTCTCGGGAGCTTTCGGAACCATAACCGTAAGCACACCGTTCTCCATTGTCGCCTTCACTTCTTCCATCTTTGCATTCTCCGGCAACCTAAACCTCCTCATAAACTTCCCACTAGCCCTCTCCACACGGTGCCACGTGTCGTTCTTCTCTTCGTTCTCCTTGCTCCTCTCTCCGCTGATCTGAAGAACGTTCTTGTCTTCAACCTCAACCTTCACCTCTTCCTTCTTCAGTCCCGGCAAATCCGCTTTGAACACATGTGCCTCCGGAGTTTCCTTCCAGTCCACTCTAGCGTTTGTAAACGCTGCCACGTCCCGAGCGGATGCAGCGTTTGCTAACGTAGAAGATGGTGTGAAGAGTCCTTCGAATGGATCCCATAAGTCTTGCGAGAACGGATCGAAGACGTTTGTTCTACGTCCTCCGAAAATGCTTGGGATTAGAGACATGTCGTTGGTTGCTTTTCAAGTGACGTTTTGATTCTTGGTTTTCTTGCTGCTTTGATCTGATTTCTGAGATCAGGTAAGGGATCCATATTTATAGGAATCAGTGGATGAAGAGAGAACGTTCTTCAAATTTCTTGAATAAAAAAAAGAACATGCACTTTTTTCTAAAACCTTCGTTTGTTGTCTAGAGTCTTTGGATAATTATGAAAAGACCAGAGTTTTCTTGGCATTTCATGAAGTTTCGATGGTTGGTTGAAACGAGAACGACATGCAGTCTTTGGTTCTCATTTAAACGACGTGCCGGTTTTAGCCCTTAGAGATATGGGCTCAGTGAAGTAGAGCGTCTTTAAAAAATAGAAACCCATGTCTAATTTGGGCCCATTCCTTCATAAATTAAATATTTATTGAATTAGTTAAAGTTATACTCTTAAAATCGTTAATTATTGAGAAATAATTATAACGGTTACCGCAAAATTGTGTTATGATACTTCTTTCTTCCAAAATAACAAAAACAAGTACTGTATTTTACAACATTATTTTCATATATACACAACAATTAACTGTTATATTTATAAATCATTATCATCTATGGCTAAATTTATCAGTAACTGGAAGTGGAATAACAAAATTAAAAAGTCTAAATCAGAGGACAAAGGACAAGGTCAAAATTGGATATTAACTTCTTCCTTTCAGGTTCCATTAACTTTATACCAAAAGAAAATTCTATTTAACTTTTTTTCTCCAATAACAGTTGATACCAAATTTCCAAGATTGTCAACAATTGTTTAATGGATTCTGTCTCCATTTATACAAGAACTGAGCCACGTTTACGTTTACAAACATAGACACCATATTTACTTAACAAGTACAATATTATACTAGAAAAAGGAAATCTAAATTTATTCGATTCTACTCTCAGTTATTGTGATCCAAATATCAACTTATTTGATTGAGCCAGAAGAAATGAACAAGGAAAGTAACTGCGATTACCTTTTCGGAAAACTTGGGGTTAAAAATTGAAAATGTGAGATGGTTTGGTTTTCTAATCAATGGAGCTTGCATGAGAAAGAGACAGAAATAAAGAGAAAAGCTTTACACTGTAAAGATGCTACTAATTGAACAAACCTAAGTGTCGTCAATGCTGCAGCAAGCTTGGTCTCTTTTCCATGAGCTCGTACTTGACAACAAAATGTTCCTACAATAACCATCCCCAAAAAAAAATATCACTATAAACATTGCAAATTCAAGAATAAAGAAATAGGATATCCCTGCACTAATCTTTGGCCTACCTTTCGGATTGTTTTGAACGAACTTGGATCGAGGTATTCGTATGTTCCCCTTTCATATGTAGCTGCCCTGACTAAAGGTTCCCCAACTCTGAAGAACCATAATCTGAGTTCCTTGTGGTAAAACCAACCTCTTTCATAACTGCAAGATGTCGATCAAACTCAAACAGCCAAAGAGAGCGGAGTAAATGAATAATCAAAGAACATTGTAGAGGAAAAACATACAGTTCATCCGCTGCGAATAGCTGTGCTTCATCTTTTGGCATACTGGAACAATAATTAGGAAAGTAATTAGTTTAATTGGACAGAGATGATTCATGAGTTGGCAAATGTGACGTTAAATGCTGGCCTATTAACAGACCTGTAAAATGTGTAGAACAATAACTCATAGGAGAACCTTTTGAAACTTGCTCGCTGCAACAAACGGGGCATTTGTCACACATTTGTCAACAAAATCGAGAAAGGAAGTGAGAGTAAATACATCGTTGGTGCTACTCACAAGATCAGAGGAAACTTACAGTTAACGGTGGGGGTGGTGTGGCGTAGTAACAATTTGGTACTGTGAACTCGACCTCGCTCTTTGCCGGTTCATTGGTCCAAGGGGACGCAAATGTCTTGTAGAGATTTCCCGTTGAATTCAAATCTAAGCCTAGCGTCGTCAAGTCTATGCCAAGAGCAAGTGAGGTCAATTCAGGGTTGCTCCTGTTTAGCACATCTAACAAGCCAAGCAAGCAAAAAGGATCTGCCTCTGACTGTCCCGATTTCATCTCAGAATCTCTAAATTGGTTGATTGATGACATCTGTTGCACAGGAAACTGGGATTGATTTTGATGCTGCTGATACTGCTGAATAAGCTGGTCATAACCAATACTGGAAACTGCATTGGGAGAGCTTAGAGGTCTAAGACCAAGACCCTGTAACCCACCAGTCTGGTATTAAATAAGAATTAATAATGATAAGAGACTGGTAGCTGGAACAAGTGTGGCCCAACCACAAGATGATTATATATTTGAGATATGCAAATTGAAGAAATTCCTGGCTGTATACAGATAGGGATAGGAGAGACTGCCACTCACGGATGAAGTATGTTGTGGTTGTTGTTGT
>NC_025695.1:45428646-45455922 GCF_000633955.1 Camelina sativa | reverse complement strand
ATAAAGAGAAAAGCTTTACACTGTAAAGATGCTACTAATTGAACAAACCTAAGTGTCGTCAATGCTGCAGCAAGCTTGGTCTCTTTTCCATGAGCTCGTACTTGACAACAAAATGTTCCTACAATAACCATCCCCAAAAAAAAATATCACTATAAACATTGCAAATTCAAGAATAAAGAAATAGGATATCCCTGCACTAATCTTTGGCCTACCTTTCGGATTGTTTTGAACGAACTTGGATCGAGGTATTCGTATGTTCCCCTTTCATATGTAGCTGCCCTGACTAAAGGTTCCCCAACTCTGAAGAACCATAATCTGAGTTCCTTGTGGTAAAACCAACCTCTTTCATAACTGCAAGATGTCGATCAAACTCAAACAGCCAAAGAGAGCGGAGTAAATGAATAATCAAAGAACATTGTAGAGGAAAAACATACAGTTCATCCGCTGCGAATAGCTGTGCTTCATCTTTTGGCATACTGGAACAATAATTAGGAAAGTAATTAGTTTAATTGGACAGAGATGATTCATGAGTTGGCAAATGTGACGTTAAATGCTGGCCTATTAACAGACCTGTAAAATGTGTAGAACAATAACTCATAGGAGAACCTTTTGAAACTTGCTCGCTGCAACAAACGGGGCATTTGTCACACATTTGTCAACAAAATCGAGAAAGGAAGTGAGAGTAAATACATCGTTGGTGCTACTCACAAGATCAGAGGAAACTTACAGTTAACGGTGGGGGTGGTGTGGCGTAGTAACAATTTGGTACTGTGAACTCGACCTCGCTCTTTGCCGGTTCATTGGTCCAAGGGGACGCAAATGTCTTGTAGAGATTTCCCGTAGAATTCAAATCTAAGCCTAGCGTCGTCAAGTCTATGCCAAGAGCAAGTGAGGTCAATTCAGGGTTGCTCCTGTTTAGTACATCTAACAAGCCAAGCAAGCAAAAAGGATCTGCCTCTGACTGTCCCGATTTCATCTCAGAATCTCTAAATTGGTTGATTGATGACATCTGTTGCACAGGAAACTGGGATTGATTTTGATGCTGCTGATACTGCTGAATAAGCTGGTCATAACCAATACTGGAAACTGCATTGGGAGAGCTTAGAGGTCTAAGACCAAGACCCTGTAACCCACCAGTCTGGTATTAAACAAGAATTAATAATGATAAGAGACTGGTAGCTGGAACAAGTGTGGCCCAACCACAAGATGATTATATATTTGAGATATGCAAATTGAAGAAATTCCTGGCTGTATACAGATAGGGATAGGAGAGACTGCCACTCACGGATGAAGTATGTTGTGGTTGTTGTTGTGGACGATGTGATGAATATGTTGCCCCCAAGTTGAAACCACCAGATCTACCCATCTGCAAAAAATTGCAAATATCCAAACATTAATTACCACATCAACAACCATATCAATAGAAAAAGGTAGGAAATCACTTTGTTAACTTTGAAACAGTCTAAAGCTTACAGAAAAGTTTTGAGAGTGCATCATTGACATAGCATTGTCATGGAGTTGCTCTTTCTGATGCAAATCCATAGGATAATCAGAATTACCACCTGCAAAAAATCTACTACGCTTGTGAATGATCGATCCAGCATGTTTAGCTTACAGCATTAAGAAGCACATATGTCAGGAACACCTATCATATTCTCATGCAATAAGCTATAATATGCGGCAGTTGATAAGCTATAACATGCAGCAGTTAATAAGTTTATGAACTTCCTAAGTATCTAGACCATCTGGAAACGGACTTTAATGAGATTTTGGAGAATAACATAGGGGAAAACTTTTCACAATAGGGGAAACTAGAGAAGATACTACTCACTTTGCGCACATTAAATATGCAAGACACAACTTTCTGCACAATATTATACAAAGTTATCGACAATTATAGACCAGCACCTTTATATCCAGGTAAGGCAGGAAAGTCTTCATTTTGAATGCTGAACTCTTGGTTTTGTTGGGCAAGTGGGACTCCTAAACCTTGTTTCCTCAATGAACCTAGAAACACCACCACAAGAGTATGAGGGAACAAGACATGATATGGAAATTTTTTAAAAAAGATATTCAGATAAACTGACTACCTAGTTGTCCTTGAGTACCACCAGCAGATCCAGGACGACTTGTGAGCTGAGGAAAATCGTTGTTGATGTCAAAAAGAGAGCTGTCGTTAGAGTGATCACTGAGCATCATATTGTTAACTGACTGAACATGGTTCTGAGAAAGTGGGCCACCACCAGTATGATAGGAGTTCCCCAGCATAGACATGACCTGAGATCCTGCACCACACAATTTTGCAATCAGATTTCTACTTCTGTTTTCCACATACAGCAGCTGTTAACTTATGGCATGTCCATGTAACTCTAGAGAAGTATAGACTACAAAGGCAAAAGAAGTTCAACTGCTGATATCAATCCACCTCCCTAAATGACTAGTTATTTTAAGTTGCTATTAAGCAAATTACTTTCTTTACTTAATTTCCACAGCAATCCCTAGCTACTATACCAAAGACCCATAGTGAAAAGGTGTTCTCCATGTCCATGAAGCAAAATTTAAGATCCGTTTTTTTAACAGCGATATAACAAGATAAACAAGGCTCAGTTTCATCGACTTACAGGCAAAAGAACCTGAAGACAGCAAATGGAAAGAACTGTACAAATCATATATACCTTGAGGAAGTACTCCACCCAGCATTCGGTTCTGTCCCTGAACATTTATTCCTGATCCACTATTTGCTGCCAAATTTAGTCGTGAAGACAGACCAGGAATAGACAATCCACCAGAGCTAATATTCCTCCCCAAGTTACCTCCACCAACCATGTTACCCATTGAATTTGTTATCCGAGGACCGGAATTTCCCAACAATTGGGATATTCCCATCCCTGGAACACTATTACGACTACTGAGTCCTGCAGATGTAGAGAGAATTCCAGGAATAGAACCACCAACTCCATTTGCGTTACTATTGAATCCAGGGTTGCCAACAACATTAAGACCTCCTCTATTTGGGATTCCCGCATGCCCATGTGAGCTACCATGAGACAACTACAAAGCAATCATCGTAGCATACTATGAGATACAGATTTAAGAACAAGAGTAGTAATTTTCAAAATAATATAAACCACATAGCACCTGGGAGAGATTAACAGGTAGATTGTTTGAAGCAAATCGTCCACTGGAAAAACTCCCGTTAGGTTGTTGAACCCCAGGAGATGGTATACTATTCATACTTGAGTTTCTTGATGTAAGTGTACCTTGCATGTTCCCGACATTATAGCTCCCATGAATATTATGAAGTCCCTGAAGATTTCCTGCATAAAAAAAAAAAAAAAGAATAAGCTACATAAGTTGAGAACTTCACAAATACAACGGCATCAAGATAAGTATTAGACCCACCGGTATGATGAAAAGAGGGAGACGGTGCACCAGACTGTCCAGAATAAGAAGCAGCAAAAGATCTGCCTGATCCATCTGGTAAATTCGAAGCAGAACCATTGAGAGATGACTGCAAAAGGGGGGAAAAAAGCACAATAGTTTAACGAGAAGAGATGGTAGGCATAATTAAAGTAAACGATGATGTCCTTACAATACTAACATATTCTTCAATTTCAAAAAACTAATATAAATAATGATTTAAGGGGGAAAAGGAAGGTTACACAGTACATGAAGATTCGACATTGCACGAACTGACGATCTCACTCACTCGAGACAAAATATCATTCGGCGAACCGCCTTACAATCTGAGAAGGAATAAAACAACACCACACGGACATAAACAGCCAGGAAAAAAAAAAAAGGATGAATTCAATAAACTAACACAGAAAAATAAATCTACGAGGATTCCAAAAACAATCAACGCAAAAGCATAATTCAATCAATACCTATTCCTTTTAATAATAATAATAATATAAAAAAGAAACGACTGAGCAAATCCTAAATTGAACTACCGAGATGCAATTTTCAATACTAGGATTTACAAAACTGAACTCAGAAAACCCTAAAACTCGCGTGTTTTTTTAATCTGTTAACACACTCACCAGTAACAAGGTGCGTACGGGAGGAAGAAGAAGAAGGAGAATAGCACTGACCAATTACGCAGGAACCCAGGAAGAGGGTTAGACGATAATCCCGAAGAAGATTTATGAAAGAGTAAAGTTGGGGGAAAGAGCGGAGATTTTGATTACAATTTGGTGCCCTAAATCGGAGAAACAGATATACGAACGAGAAGAGAGAGAGAGAGAGAGAGAGAGAGAGAGAAAATGGGATCCTCTCATTAAAAAATTAAATAAATAAGAAAAGAAAAAAAGGAAATTAAATTAAAATAAAATAATATTATTTTGTGGAGAATGATTGGTGATGGAGGGAACTTTCATAGGTCACGGGGATAGGCCCTACGAAACCTTCTAAGCGTTTCAGAAGGTTTCTTTGTAAGGAAAGCTTTTGACTTCTTTTAGTTGCGGATCGACGTTTGGGCTTAACCCAACAGGCCCGTTATACACTATGATGATGTTGATGTTTTTTACTTTCTTTGTGTAATCATGAAATCATTAGTGTTGATGGTTAAGTTAAGTGCGTATGAAAGAGAAAAGGTTGAGTATGTAAATTCTGCTATACGAAAACCACTAGGCTAATTTTAAACAAAACGACAAAATATGTGTGTGTGTGTGTGTTTTACGAAGGTTGTATATAGTTAAAGCTAAAAGGATTGAATAGTACTTAAGGAGTTTGTTAGTTAAGAAGTTATGAATGTTTTGTTCAGATGTTTTATATTTTTAGTAAACAAACTATACCATCCAACTACATGAAAAAGACGTTCGAGGTTTCAGGATAATGAAAACTACGTCCATTAATTAATGCAATCCAATCATACAATATATAAGCCTATCAAGTTTACAGAATATAAGACAAAAACAATATTTCTAGCTAGAATTGTATATATGAACTAAAATTATCACTAAGTAAGTAGTCACTAAATACCCAGCTAAATACTAAGAAACGTGTAGCTCAATTAATACTTAAAAAAAAAAAAAAAACTAAAGTTATGTTTAATCTAGCTTAAGCGAATCGTATAGTGTCAAACACTTAAATTTTACGATCATTCGAACAAGTTCTAAAAGTATTTGTAGGTTCGATCATGAACTATCTAAATTATTTGATCCATAAAATTACCTTCGTTTTGTGTTCTTTGAACACATGATTACACGACAAACTTGATCCGATGTGGAAGACGCTTGCGGCTTGCTGATGAACGATCCCCGTAGTCCGATCAATGAAATACATGGCAAAGCTGCTCATTTCACTAGTCAAGACTTGGTTCATGTAAGTCATCTTTACCCTTAGGGATCTTACTTCTTTGGTATAGCTCTAATTAAGATATTGGGAGATTGAAAACCGGAGATCAAAACCGAGAAATCACGGTTATAATTGTCCAAGAATATAGAATCCATGAAGATCTAGAATATATATAGTTTAGGAATGTTTATATTTATCTAATGTATTATTAATATTTATATATATCTTAGAATAGGAAACTAAATCTCTATATAAAAGAATGCATATTGTATCATAAAGAGTCTAATACAATTCTTCCTATAACACATATCTGTTCTTACTCTCGTCAATCTATCATAAGATGAATATATATAAGATAGCGAGTAGCAATACATGTAAACCTTTTAAAGTAGAAGGGGTGTTTGTATTAATTTTAAATCAATGAATAAAAAACAGATGTGACAGTCATTCTCCTTGTGACATCTCAACCATTTTTTGTTTTTCCTTGAATATATAGAGAACTGTTGTTTCCGAGTTCCAAACAAAATGTGTCGGTAGACAACAGGTCCACATATATGTTTTCAGATTGATATGTGTTTTGTACAATTTACATCATGCGGCATGTTTGAACTTGGGTAGTACACATGACACTAACAAAAGCCATTAAATATTATGTAGTTTTCTACACAAGCCACTAAATCTTATGATATCGGTTTATAGTCGGTATTTCAGGCTTATATTACACGTTTCCCAACTCTCAAGATAAAAATATAGTGGCATCATATTATTGCTAACTAATTTGATCAAGTATAGTGGCATCATATCGTTTCGTTTCAATCCACATAGATGACTAGTGTGTAGATGAAGGTGGCTAATGTCGTCATTCATTATTTATTTTTAAATCTAAAACTTCACTACTATTTGAGTATTGAATGAAACAGATGGAAGCCTAACAAAAAAGATCAAATCATGTGCTTTCTTAATAAAAATACCGTTCGGGAAGTTTGGTATATCCTGAAAAAAAAAAGCTCTCACAAACCCACGTATGTTGACTTTTCGTTCCAACCTCCACTACCTTCCTTATTTGAGATTTATCATAATAGGATTTATTAGGAGTGATGAACCGACGATGAAGACAAAAATGATATGATAATTATAGTAATTAACAAGAATATATAAAGTTATACTTATGATTAAAAAAAATAAAAATAAAGTTAAACTATTGCTTTTTCCTCTCGTTTTTCTTTTAATAAATAATATTTGCTATCTTTTGACACATTGAATGCGGTAATGTAACATACCACTTACGTTTGTGCAGTTTTTAATGGTAAAATCTGGAAAATAAATTCGTCTTCTTCCTAAATTTCTTTAGCCATCAGAACAAACAAATTCAGACTGACGAATTCAATTCAATTCATCCGTCTCTATATTACAAATTTTGCTCATATTAATTTTTATTTGGCGTTGCATCTATTAACTATATATATTTGATATATATATATCCAGTTCATCTTTGCAAATATTATAAAGCCTTCTCTTGTTATCCACTCTGTTCTTAACACAGTTTCAAAACAAAACCCAAAAAATCTGGAAATCATTCAATCATCAGCTGATCCTTTTAAGTTTTTACCTTTCATGGAACAATTACTTTTCCTGGAAAACTTGTCTTAAAAGGTAAAATCTTTGTTCTTTTGCTGATTTTAATTTTTAATTAGTCCGTTATGAATATTATTAGAAAGTTGTCATCTTTACTAAAACAAAACTCTAGATTTGCTCATGTTCGTATATCCCTTCAATCTAGCTGATAGATTCTTTTGTCTTTTACTCTCTATTCAACCGAAATTGTTTATAATTTCCAGGTTTTGTGAAGATGGGTAGTGAAAAGTTTGGATTTTTGATTCGGGTTTCATTGATTTCTTCTTGCTTGATCTGCTTCTGCCATGGATACGTACCTGTGAATAATTACCTCATAAACTGTGGATCATCAACCAATGTTACCGTCACTGGTCGAGTGTTCATGTCTGATAAGCTTGCTTCAACCCTCTTAACCTCTCCCAGTGAAATCCTTGCCGCGAGTAATCGCAATTCAAATTCAGATATTTACAAGACGGCGAGAATCTTCACCGGAATCTCAAAGTATAGATTCTCCGTCGCTAGAGGCCGCCACTGGATTCGTCTCCATTTCAGTCCTTTTCAGTACCAAACCTTCCAGATGGGATCAGCCAAATTCTCAGTTTCTTCGCAAACACATGTTCTGTTGAGTGATTTCACTGTGAAATCCAGAGTTATGAAGGAGTACTCTGTGAATGTAGCCACGGATCATCTCGAGCTCACGTTTGCTCCCTCGGGTGATTCGTTCGCCTTTCTGAACGCCATCGAGGTTGTATCTGTTCCCGATACGTTGATCAGTGGTGATGCTTCCTTTGCAGGCAGTCCCGGGAAGTTTCAAGGGTTATCATGGCAAGCTCTTGAGACGGTTCATAGAGTGAACATGGGTGGTCCGCGTGTAACGCCTAATAACGATACGCTTTCGAGAATTTGGGAGCCTGATTCGGAGTTTCTAATTGAGAAGAATCTTGTTAAGAGTGTGTCTAAGATTGCATCTGTTGTTTATGTTCCCGGTTTTGCTACAGAGGAAACTGCTCCAAGAACTGTATATGGTACTTGCACTGAGATGAATTCAGCTGATAACCCGACTAGCAATTTCAATGTGACTTGGGATTTCGATGTTGACCCGGGTTTTCAGTACTTCCTCCGGTTTCATTTCTGCGATATCGTGAGCAAAGCTCTAAACCAACTTTACTTCAATGTTTATGTTGACTCAATGATGGTTGTTAAGAGTCTTGATCTAAGCTCTTATTTATTCAACACTTTGAGCGGTGCATACTCGATGGATTATGTCACGGGATTAGCAAAACAGACTAATAGAATCCGTGTGAGCATTGGTCCATCGACTCTTCACACGAGTTACCCTACCGCGATTCTGAACGGGCTAGAGATCATGAAGATGAATAACTCCAAAGGTCAGCTCAGTGGCGGGACATTTTTACCCCGTGGTTCAAGTTCAACCACTAAGAAGAAGAATGTTGGTATGATCATTGGTGTAACGTTCGGGTCATTGCTTGTTTTAGTGGTTCTAGGTGGTTTCTTTTTGCTGTACAAGAAACGAGGACGAGACCTTGATGACCATTCAAAGACTTGGATACCTTTGTCTTCCAATGGAACCAATTCATCTTCAAATGGAACTACAATAGCAAGTATAGCTTCCAATTCAAGTTATCGGATTCCTTTAGCAGCGGTTAAAGAAGCTACAAATAGCTTTGAGGAGAACCGAGTTATTGGAGTTGGTGGTTTTGGTAAAGTGTACAAAGGAGAGCTTCGTGACGGTATGAAAGTAGCTGTCAAAAGAGGGAACCCTAAGTCTCAGCAAGGATTTGCAGAGTTCAAGACAGAAATCGAAACGTTATCTCAGTTCCGTCATCGCCATTTGGTTTCTCTGATCGGTTACTGCGACGAGAACAACGAGATGATTCTGGTTTACGAATATATGGAGAAAGGAACACTCAAGAGTCATCTTTACGGCTCGAATTTACCTAGCTTGAGTTGGAAGCAACGTCTTGAGATATGCATTGGATCAGCTAGAGGATTGCATTATCTCCATACCGGTGACTCTAAACCCGTGATACACAGAGATGTGAAATCCGCCAACATATTACTCGACGAGAATCTCATGGCTAAAGTTGCAGACTTTGGACTGTCTAAGACCGGACCTGAGATCGATCAGACTCATGTGAGTACCGCGGTCAAAGGAAGTTTCGGGTATCTCGATCCTGAATACTTCAGAAGACAACAGCTCACAGAGAAATCAGACGTGTACTCTTTCGGAGTCGTTATGTTCGAGGTTCTCTGCGCAAGACCCGTTATAGACCCGACGCTCACTAGAGAAATGGTGAATCTTGCGGAATGGGCGATGAAATGGCAAAACAAAGGACAGCTTGAACACATCATTGATCCATCACTGCGAGGTAAGATCAGACCAGATTCGCTTAGGAAGTTCGGTGAAACAGGGGAGAAATGTTTAGCTGAGTATGGAGTTGATAGACCATCAATGGGAGATGTGTTGTGGAATCTTGAATACGCTTTGCAGCTACAAGAAGCTGTGATTGATGGTGATCCGGACGAAGACAACAGCACGAATATGATCGGTGAGCTTCCTCTACGGTTCAATGATTTTAACCATGGGGACACGAGTGTTAACGTTTCTGTAGCTAGAGAAGGAAAGATTGAAGAAGAGGAAGAGTCAAGTGTTAGTGATCTTTCAGGTGTTTCCATGAGTAAAGTTTTCTTGCAGCTTGTCAAATCTGAGGGACGATAAGTAAAGTGTTACTCCTCTAGCTTTCGTTTTGTATGTGTACATAATTAAACGATTAGACTATGATTTTTATTCAATAACCAAAACATGTACCGGTTTGTTTTTGGTTTTCTATCAGCTGATACATCTTAACCAATACCGAACCATCTTCAAATGCGGCGTCATTTGATTTTAAAACGCTCGATTTCATATAGCTTCTCTTCTATGCAGAAGCAAAATTGAAGCAATTTTCACCAGTTAATTCGATTAAACGCAATTTGGTAGACACAACGCTATTAATTGAAACTTGAATTCGATTTATATTTCACCAAAGGAAAAGGCATAATTACATAAAACGAGAACGCTACCGCAAACTACTAAACGCCAAACCGGAAAAAAAACAAACGCAAACGCAGAAGATAACATTGATTTGATTAGAAATTCCCAGAAGAATACGCCGCTAAGTAAACAACAAACCCAGAAAAAACACACAAACGCGATTTCCCTTAACCGCCGAATCCGTAGAGAGTCCTTCCTTGCCTCTTGAGAGCGTAGACGACATCCATGGCGGTGACAGTCTTCCTCCTAGCGTGCTCGGTGTAGGTAACAGCGTCACGGATCACGTTCTCCAAAAAGATCTTGAGGACACCACGAGTCTCTTCGTAGATGAGACCACTGATACGCTTGACACCACCTCTACGAGCCAACCTCCGGATCGCAGGCTTGGTGATTCCTTGGATGTTGTCTCTGAGAACCTTCCTGTGACGCTTCGCTCCTCCTTTCCCCAATCCTTTTCCTCCCTTTCCACGACCCGACATTTTTTTCACAGAAGAATTAGGTTTTTGCTCGAGAAGATTTTAAAGCTAGAAGAAGAAGAAGAACAGTTGAAGTTGATTTGGGTGAGTAAAGATGTGAAATTGGTTTTATAGGCAAAGACGGAGAGACTTAAGTCATATCGGATATTTAGATCTAACGGCTGAGATGTCGATCCGTGTAGTTAATAAGAAGATGTGTGAACCGTCGATCTATTTTAATCAACGGTGAATATTGGTGATCTGCGTGAAGGAGTTATAGCCAATAAGAATCGTTTGTGTTTTACATGCGGCGCCACGAATTAGCGGTAGTGAAGCGCCAATATTTTGGAACTTGTTAAATAAATTGCGCCATCAATTTTTTGAATTTTTTTCATATGCGTTCGTTAAATTATTTGAATTACAATTACAAAATTACAAGCTACAACCGACAACGATTTCTAACATTTAAATTTAAATTTAATTTATAATATTTTCATTTCCCTTTGACAAGAACACACTTCAGTCGATACATTAATTTTTACTTAAAATTAAATGCTTTCAAACCACAGTAACAAAAACTATATAAAAAGTAAAAATACAAACAGAGCACACGTAAGGTCCAGAAGTAAGTTCGGTGAGTGGGTTCATAACAATTGTGTTACTTGCTATCTTGCTCTAGGAGTCATCTCACTATCAAAGATCATGCTCACTTCAGGGGAACTCAGTGAATCCATGCCTCGACTCATATTTCTCCTCGAGTTTTCAGTCACAAGACACTCTTTTAATTCGATAACAACATGAGACATGGTTGGTCGTTTTGCTGAAGTTGGATCCGCGCACGACATTGCTAGCTCAAGAGCTCTCCAAGCAGAGCGAGAATCATAATCCCCGTTTAGCTTTGGATCCATGATCTTAGCAATATCTCCTCCGTTAAGCTGAGACCCAACCCATTGTGTTATGTGAGACTTTGCGCGGTTTCGATCAATCACTGGTTGATTAGAGATCATTTCCAATAGCACGATACCAAAACTGTACACATCACTTTTCTCACCCAACCGGCTTGTGTGGTAATATCTGCAAGGCAAGAACATGGTTTACTCTTCAAGCATTGAAGAATGAAGATTAGCAAAAATTTCAGCAGAAGTGTGTGTTGATACTTACTCTGGATCAAGGTAACCAGGAGTACCAGCAATCACCGTCGAAACATGAGAGTCACCTCCAACTGGGAAAGACCTCGAGAGCCCAAAATCAGCGAGTTTGGCCTTATAATGCTCGTCCAACAATATGTTTGTAGTTTTGACATCTCTGTGAACCATTGGTGGTGTGCATCCAATGTGTAAGTACTCCAAACCTATGCAAATGATTCATCCATATGAAATGATTTATTGTAGGATTAAGGTATTCTAGTTTTACAGAGTAACTTGGTACAAACCTAGTGCTGCCTCCGCAGCTATTCTTAGCCGAGTACCCCAATTGACGATGGATTTACCTCCTTTTCCTGTATAATAAATCATTAGATCATATCATGTTTGCGGGAAAAACAACTGTTTTTTCATGAGTTCATGAAACACATGAAACCTTAAGAATACACCAAGTTTTACCTGACAGATGTTGTCTTAAGTCTCCATTGGGTACATATTCGTAGATGAGTGCTAAGTGGTCTCCTTCATCACAATATCCTACAAGGCTTACCAAATTTGTATGGTGAACTCTCAGAAGAAGATCAACCTAATGTAAAAAAAAAAAGAATAAGTGATGTTAAAAGAACAGACTATTGTAGTTGGTAAGAATGTACTAATTAGTACCTCTGCCTTGAATTCTTTATAGCCTTGAGTTGATGATTGAGACAGTAGCTTAACAGCTACCTGTTCAGAACCATTTACAGTACCGTGACAGACAACACCAAATCCTCCTTCCCCTACTACTCTTTCGAAATTATTTGTCATTTTCATAACCTCTGAATAAGGAAACCTCCTCTTTTTCATCTCGATTGATGGCTCAGGTAAATAACTATATGTCACATTACTTGGTGGCGGCGGGTGAATAACTGTTAGATCAGAATTTAGGAATAAATCATATTTATGAGCTTTATTGGTTCTTATTTGATATTGGCAAGGAGTCCTTGCAAATACCTACCTTCATCAGTCGGCTTTTTCTTTCGGAGAAAAAGAACGAGAACCACCACAACAATGATGAGGATGGCTGCAGAACCAACTGATGCAACAATTACAACTGGAAAGCTCTTGCCAGGTGGTTTTGTGGGTGATTCAGAGGGAAGAAGCCTTGGGTTTCCTTGACGGCTATAAAAGGATATTATAGTGTTGTTTCAGGACATCCGTCGCACAAAATGTGTTGTATGGAATAAGTACAGAGATATGTGGGAAGTTTCTTACAATAGTTGGAGTCCTTGCCTTTGTAGTAGAGATTGAGGAATTGAACCGTTAAGATCGTTTCCACTTAAGTTTCTGCATAAAAAAAAGACTAATGAACCTCGTTTCCAGAAAGCAATATCCGACTCCGAGATAGAATTTTGAAAAGCATTAGAAAATAATCTTGAGAGAAACTTACATGAATAACAATGATTTTATGTTTCCAAGAAACTCCGGCACCTCCCCGGTCAAGTTGTTATTCGACAAGTCCCTAAAGTTTCCAGGAGAGAAAATGATCTGATTTCTTTGCAATACATATAACACCTCTGATCAACAATGGAAATGCTTACAGTCTCACTAGTTGCGTAAGGTTTTGAATGGCAGATGCTATGTTTCCAGTCAAACCACTCGAAGACAAGTTTCTGGTGATATGTTCAAAACCACAGTCTAAGTGTTGATGATCAAGCATGATTACTAACAGATCTTGAAGATTGAGTGTGGTGAAGTGCATGAGTCCTACTAATGAACTTATATGACTTACAAAGAAGTGATTCTTGGTGGTGTGGAGGTATCCATGTTGCTGCAGTTTAAAGCGTCCCACCTAAACTGCTGAGGGACGCATGGATCGCCTTGCCAATTGATTCTAGTCAATCCATAGGTGGCTTCAATGTTCTTGATAGCAACCACTAACAGAAATATATATATTCAAGATGTTAAGAAATTAATTAGCAAGCAAAAGACTGAACCATTATGTGCATAAGGTACGTCATAAAACACAGTGGAATTAACAAACCATCATTTATATCTGTTTCGGACTGTGGAAACTGAATAACTGTGTAGACCTCAAGAGCGTTAAGTAGAGGCGGAAGAGTTGATCTGTCGGTTCGTATCAGCTGAAACTTACATTTTCCTTCATCACAAATCCTTGGAGACTGGCTGTACATAGTAAGTATCTCTAACTTCTTAGGAATTACAGGTTCAGTGGACATAACTTCACCATTCCATACCATGTTGAATTCTCTGGTTTCATTAGTCCGCAACTCCTGGATCTCAGCAAAGTGTCTATACACGTAATATTGGTCGCTTGGATTATCTGAATTAGTCCATTCAATCGTCAGTGGCTCACTGGCATTAGTAGGTATGGCAGCAGTTGCAAGTGCGTCTTTTGGTGGATCATAGTTGTTAATATTTCCCACATCGCTAGTGGTGTTTACATGGGTCCAATCTTTCTTAAAGTACGCAATCCATTGGCGATCATAGACATCATCCGAATACCTGAGGGTGGAAACAATCTTGTTTAGTAGTGGAATAAAAAAACAGAAAACGGATATAATTGGTCTTCTTTAGACCTCTGTAATCTTATTAACAGAGACTGTTCTTCTTCTGCTTGGTTTGGTGTCTAGAAATAGTCTTACACCTTAGAGCCACAAAACAGAGAAAAGGAAGAGATACAGTTATATTGTAAAAGGTTGATGTTAAATATTACCTTAGGTAAAACTTTGATTCGGTAAGATATATCCGGAAAAACAGTTTGAGAGAGCCAGACTGGGTGATATAAGAATCATTACCCATGGGACGTATTTCCAAGGCTGAGATAATCGGTGTAGTCATCCCAGTCTTAACAAGACAAATCTGTAACGAGTTTGATATTGGGATGTGAAAGATCTCTTTTCGTGTACCATTCTCTTGTCCATGCAAATCTACCGTGGTCCATGGATTTGGTCCAAGATACAGGTCAAACTTGGGGCTATTGTCAATACCATCGTAGTTCCCGTATACAAACCAAGCCCTGATCAGATGACTTCTTCCTTTCTCGGTCTTAAGATTGTAGCAGTTCCGTATTCCGTCTGGAAAATATCTTAGCGTTGCGTACGGCTTCAGAAGTCTACGCTCCAAAGTTGCTTGGGTTTTTCCAGTTTTTCCAGTCTGGATAAATGTTGCGTCCGAGGAAAACTGTAATCCAGTTTCCGGCTCATTGTAAGGAGACAGTTCATTAGCGGGTAGTCCGCAGTCCAAGCTGATAAACCCTGTCAATATATATATATATATATATGGTAACAAATTAACTCACCGTTAACAAATAGAAGTAATTAAGAAATCAAAATGGTAACAAGAAAGAGAAGAAGGATATGTGATTTAAGATGCGGATACCTTGTTGGCTCTGAGCTTGAACAATATGAGTGATGACCAAAGTTCCAATTAGCAGCAACAACAACAGCCTAAAAGACCTCTCCATATTAATTCTCTTACCCACCAAGGACGAATCAAGAAAATCTGCCCCAGTTCTGAAATATAACAGGAGAATATATATAACCAAAACTAAAAGCAAAGAATTTTTATAAGTCAACGAAATAAAAGAAAAGGGTAAATGTATTTTATAGTGCAACTACTTCACCATGGGAAGAAGAAGAAGAAGAATAAGAGGATAACTATATGTTAATTCAAAGATATATGAACTTGACTGGGGTCATTTGTGGTATTGGACATCAGTAAAGTTTCTTGGTCAGACAATATGCAATTTACTTCGAAAAGAATCTGTCAATCACACACACACACACAAAAAAGATATTGGATTTAATAGCCACCAGACTCACCACAATGATGCATGAAGAAAATGTTCACAAAGAGTTGACATTCTTATAGTCGTTGACTAACATATGTAGTAGACCTGACTTGTTTCAATCCTCAATGAATTAGAAGTTAATACCCACAAATACAGCACTAGGCACACAATGACACAATGATCTATATATATGCTGACTAAGATATTACCAAGCAGGTACACTAGGTGATCAGCATGAAATAAACAAGGTTTATAACAATTAGACCTTGAGCTTAAACAAGATGGATGATTACCAAAAGATGGTTTTATATATAATGCAACTGCACCCCTGGAGGAAGAAGAATCAAAGGAAGATAATATTCCAACATCACTATCATGAAAATTAATTGTGTACATCAGTATAGTTATTAGTTTCCTGGTCAGGCAATATGCAACTTGCTTTTAGTATAAAAACTTCCAAAGAATGAATCAATCAAGCAACAGACCAGACTCGTTCAGCACTATGACAGCACGAAGAAACTCTGAGGAATAGTCAATGGTCGTTGACTTTTTGATTGGTTAAGATAACCTCTCCCACTTACATATTTTAGTAAACCTAAATTTTTGTGCAGTATAATAACCTGTTTCGATGACCAGTCCGAAGCGAGCGAGTCCAAGAGAAAACGACCATCTACGGCGGCGAAACCTGGCGTCAAGGGAAAGAAAAGAGCGCTTCGCCTTCAGTAGTTCCTGGCGGTGAGAACTCATCATTTGTTCAATAATCGACATTCACAAATATAGTGAAGTTAGGGTTTTGTTGATTCAAGCTGAGATTGCAGAGGTCATTCAACAGTTAACAGATAGTGAAGTTAGGGATTTGAATCTATATTAACATTTTTGAGGTGCATTTTGATTTAATTATTTAATTATTTTTTATAACATTAATTCCTAAAACAATTCTATAAATAACATTGCAGAAAAACTCAAATACTAAACTTTTTTAAATTGACTAACATTTGTTATATTTATTACCATAAAATCTTAACAATATCTATACATTCCGATTTTTCCAAAAACAACTCTACCCATTAAAGTTTTAACCCATTAAATCTCCAAAACTATTTTTATAGATGCTAGAATTTCTCAAATTTAAATGATATACAACAACTTTTCTATAACAAAAGTTTACAATATCCATAATTATATTAACATTAATAAATTTCCTAAACCGAAAATTCAATTATAAAATGTCATATTAAATATGTTGAAAACCTCCATATAATTTGGTATATTTTTTATTTTTTGAGGAATTACCAAAAAAATTAAAATTCTATTAATTATCATAAACTATACATATTGACATGGAAAAATTATAAACTATATAAGTATGCTAATTTGATAAAACAATTAACATAATTAAACTTGATAAAAAACTTATTTTGATTATTTTTTTTTACGCAAAAATTTATTTTGATTTTGGTGAGACGGGTTGACATTAATCCTATACAAGGAGTTAAGTAGAATTGTTTTTTTTTTTTAAACACTTTTAAATATGTACCAGGAGATAAATATATTACTAGACTATATATATACCACACAGGTTAAAACCTTGAAAACACTACAAAAATCCTATGCTTTGAATACTTATATCAAATACCTGTACAATTTTTTATTTTTAAAATTAATAAAATAATAATATAAATTTTAAATTTTTAAAATTAAAAATATTGTTTCACGGTGGACCGCGGTTAAATCCTCGTGAAACTGAAAAGAGAATCATAGAGCAAAACGTTTCAGATTCTTATTTTACAAACAACAACACCCTCTACGATGGGCCACACTAAGTCCACAAGCCCAACAACACATTACAGAACATGATTCAATTGTCATCACCCCACAATGAATTCTTCTTTTCCTCGAGACATCAGAGACGATGAGATCACAAAACAAGCATCAATATCAACAAGGGTTTTGCTGATACCAAATTAAAAAAAAAAAAAAAAAAAAAAAAAATTAGGGTTTCTGACGGCGCAAGTGATTATGATCTTTAAAATGCCGATGGTCAACGCAAAATGACATTTTCCGTGGTACTCAAGACACATATGAAAGAAACCACAAAAGAGCAGAGAATATGATCTAAATATATCAATGATCTACGAAAGCAAGCAGAATGAAATTTCTCGACTTCGAGTTTGTCTATAAGACCATACATAGTTTACACACTTTAATCAATACTCTTTAACTATTTTACGATACTTTTCAGAGGCTTGATTATTAATCACAGGTTGGTTTGTGATCATCTCCAATAACACGATACCGAAACTGTAGACATCACTCTTCTCAGACAACCTATTTGTACGGTAGTATCTGCAAGACAACAACATGGTATATACTCTTTAAGACTTTAACCGTTGAACAAGGAACAGAAAGTTTCAGAACGAGTGTTTGTGTGTGTGTGTGTATGAAAACTAATAATGAATACTTACTCAGGATCAAGGTATCCACGAGTACCAGCAACAACCGTCAATTCCTGAGATACACTTCCACTTTGGAAAGATCTTGAGAGCCCAAAATCAGCGAGTTTGGCTTTGAAATTCTCGTCTAGCAATATGTTGGCAGTTTTGACATCTCTATGAACCATTGGTGGAGTGCATCCAACATGTAAGTACTCCAATCCTATGCAATCAAAGTCATTTACATAAACGGATTTATCAGAAAATCAATATGAAACGGAATTGATATTTTGTTCTTTAACTTAAGTAGTACGAAACCTAGTGCTGCCTCCAAAGCTATCCGTAGTCGAGTACTCCAGTTGATGATGGATTTACCTTCTTTTCCTATATATAAGATCATTAGATCAATTCAAGTATTATGAGAGTTTCATTAGCTATTGCTACACGTGAAATCACTCTATAGGAATATTGCCTGACAAATGTTGTTTTAATTCTCCATTAGGCAGAAACTCATAGATGAGCGCCAAGTGATCGCCGTCATAACAATACCCAACCAGGCTCACCAAATTTGTATGGTGCACTCTCATAAGAAGATCAACCTAAAGTAACGTTCATGTCAAGAAAATCTTGAAATGCATAAACACATGATAGTTTAGTTGGGAAGATAACAGAACTATGAATTAATACCTCTGCTTTGAACTCCTTATAGCCTTGAGTTGAAGACTGAGAGAGTACCTTAACGGCTACTTGTTCAGAACCATTTACAGTACCGTGATACACCATGCCAAAACCTCCTTTACCTAAAACTCTTTGAAAGTTATTTGTCATTTGGATGACCTCTGAATATGTGAACCTTCTTTTGCTGTTCTTATTAGCAAAAGTAACTTCCCCCGTTGACATCCTATGTGGACCTGTACATCATAATAAGGATGTTATCATATCATGCTCAACTGCATTCAAAAGATTTTACATGTATTCTTATTTTGATGCCTCTTGCATATACCTTGTCGAACCGTTGACTTTTTCTTTTTGAGTACAAGAAAAATAATCAATACAGCAATGATCAAAATGGCTGCAGGAACAACTGATGCAACAATTGGCACAAGAACATTCTTCTTAGGTGGTTTTCTACATGGATCAGAAAGACAAAGCCTTGGGTTTCCTTCAACACTACAATAAGAAAAGGGTTTGTCCATGACATTTGATGCACAAAAGGGTCGTAGATAAATAATCCAGAAAGTTCAAAAGCTATGTATAGAAAGTTTCTTACGATATCGTTAGTCCTTTCTTTTGAAGAGCTTGAGGAATTGAACCAGTAAGATTGTTCCCGCTTAAGTTTCTGTTAAAAACTACTAATGATCTGAGTTGGAAATTTTGAAAAGCATCAATACATATGTTGAGAGAAACTTACATGAACGACAACGATTTCATGTTGCCTAGAAACTCTGGCACTCCTCCAATCAAGTTGTTATTTGACAAGTCCCTAATGTAAGCAAGTAGAATAAAGGCATGAAGGTTTATCAAATGTATTCCAATCCATATATATAGCAGCCTAATTAATTAACAATGGTAAATACTTACAGTGTTTCTAGTTGTGTAAGACTTTGAATGGCAGCTACTATGATTCCATTTAAACCACTTGAAGACAAGTTTCTGGTAAAATGTTCAAAATCACATTCAAAGTGTCAACGATGACAGTTACTATCAGATCTTGAATAGTGAGTGAGCGCCTGTGTACACTGTACCACTAATTTCTATTTTTATTTTTCGACTAAATTTACAACTTACAAAGCAGTGATTCTTGGGGGCATGGAGATATTTGTGTTACGGCAGTTTAGTCCGTCCCACCTAAGCTGTTGAGGGACGCATGGATCACCTTGCCAGTCGATTCTACTCAATGCATATGTGGCTTCAATTTCTTTTATAGCAACCACTAACATAAAAAATGGGTTTTGATGATGTTAGAAATCTATATGAAATGTTACTAGTACTCTCTATCGTGTCTATGATTTGTTTCCACACTAACGGTAAAGCATACCATCTCTTTCATCTGTTTCTAACTGTGGAAGCTCAATAACTGTGTAGAGCTCAAAAGCGTTGATTAGAGGTGGAAGAGTTGATCTTTTGGTTCTTATCAGTTGAAAACTACATTTCCCCTTTTCGCAAGTTCTCGGTGACTGGTCGTAGATAGTACTTACCTCTAACTTCTTAGGCACTACAGTCGACATAACTTCACCATTCCATACCATGTTGAATTCCCTGGTTTCATTTTCCTTCAACTCCTGGATCTCAGAAAAGTGTGCATACAAGTAATATTGGTCATTAGGATATAATGAAGTCCATTCCATCTTCAATGGCTCGCTGGTATTACTAGGCGTGGCAGCATTTTTTAGTGCCTCCTTGGGTGGAACATAGTTGTTGGAATTGTTCACTTCGAGAGTGGTGGAAATCTGAGTCAATACCGTCTGAAAATAGGGATTCCAAATGCGATCATAGACATCATCCGGGTACCTAAGGATCATCATAAGATAACGATCAAAGACTGGGAAGGAGAAACATACAGAAGAAATTAGAACAGAACAAGACTTACTGTATATCAGAGATTGGCTTGCTACGGAAGAAAAAACTGTAATAAAGTCTGAGGGAACCAGACTTAGTGATATAAAGATCTTTTCCCAATGGACGTAAATCCAAACCGGATATTAGCGGTGTAGTTTCTCCTGTCTTAACAAGACAAAGCTGCAATGAGTTTGACGTTGGGATGTGTAAGAAATTTTCCCATGTACCATTCACTCGTGTTTCGAAATCTATCGTGGCCAATCGATTAGGTCCAAGATAAAGATCAAAGACAGGGTTATTGCGAAGACCATCATAATTTCCATACAAAAAGGAAGCTCTGATCAAATATTTACGGCCCTTATCTACACTCAGATTGTAGCAGTTCCTGTATCCTTGTGGAAAATATCTTAGCGTCAAGTATCGCTTCCTGTAATTGTTTGGATTTTCTAGGACTTGACCAGTTTTCCCGCTTTGTATGAACTCGTCGTCCGAAGAGTACCACAGTCCTGTTTGAGTATCTTTATAAGGAGGCAGTCCCGTCGCAGATAGCCCGCAATCCAAAGTGATGAACCCTGTTTAACAGACATGAAAACCAAAATGTTTTGTAAGGAAGGAAGCAAATGGAACGTAACGTATATATAGAAGAAATAAGAAATCTGATACCACCTTGTTGGTCTTGAGCTTGAACAATATGAATGATGGCGGCCAAAGTTATAAGCACCAACAAAAGTCCAAAAGAACTCTCCATGTTTCTCTTATTACCTCCCAAGGAAAATATCAAGAAACCATTATTAATGGCTGGCTATGTATGCTTTTGAAGATAAACAACAAATAAATAATAAGCAAACCAAAATAGTACACTAAGGGCCTGACTGGTTCAAACGCTGCGGTTGCGGTTGCGGTTGGGAGAGATTGCGGAAGTGGGCGATTGCGGTTTCAAGCGTTTTTAAGCGTTTTGAACGACTGGTTTAGCGGTTTAAAATTAGTGCATTTGCGGGAGGTTTACGACTGGTTGACCAGCGGGTGCGATAGCGGTTGGAACATAATAAATGTGATATATAATATATAAATGTTTAAAAACACCAAATTTTTTATTAAACTTGATTTATAATTAAAATTTATTAAAAAATACTAAAATAATTATTCAAAAAACAAATAAATTTCATATTGAAATACTTATTCCTTTATGCATTTGACTTTTCACCAAAAATTTAATCAAGTAATTTGATAAATGACAAAACATATGCTTTAGATCGTAGATCTTTTCTCTTTTCTCTTAGATCGTGGGTCAGTAGTTGCATCGGTAGAAATGGTCAAGTGAGAGTTGAGAAGAGTCACTGGTGATTTGTTTTTTTTCACAAATAATCTTATTTTCTTAAATTTCTGATGAAATATTATATTTATTTAGATTTTTTTGAATTTATGTGCGATGTGCCATTAAATTTACATCAAGTTTTCTGGGTTATTGTTAATTGAAATATTATTTTCTTCTAATTGTTTATTTTATAATCTCTGCAATCGTATCCGTACTTCATTTTCTCCCATCCTTAATGAGTAAAATGGTTAGATAGAAGATACAACAAAAAAAATTTCATTATCATTGATTTCTTTTATGTTTTTTTACAAAAGAAAAAAAAAAAAAATCAACCGCAATCGCCCGCAACCGCAACCGCTTGCTGGAAGCAGCTTTTAGAATTCAGTGGTTTGAAGCAATTGAGAACGATTAGGAGCGATTGAGAACGGTTTGTGTACTTGGTTACAATCGCTAGAAACCGCTACCACCCGCAAACGCAGCGTTTGCGGGAGATAGCGGGAGAACCAGTCAACACCTAAATAAAAAAAAGACTTAGTCTAGTCAATTGGTGAAAATGAGTAAATGTGTTCTCTAGTGCAGCTTGCCCCAAGGGAAACGGAAGGAGACGTCCCAACATCGCCGTCATGATTTAATATCTTTGTTTTTTATTGTTTGAATTATCTTTTCCGTAGTTTGTCTGCTCTGACTCATTTGTGAATCTCTATCAAAGAAACCAAATTACAGAGAAAAATGATCTTTGAAATGTCAATGGTCAAAGCAACATGACATTTTCGTGGTACTCAAGACACATATGAAGAAACGACAAAAGAGCAGAGAATATGATCTGAATATATCAATGATCTATGAAAGCAGAATTAAATTTATATATAAGACCATACATAGTTTACACACTATAATCAATACTCTTTAACTAGTTTTAAATTTTGCTTAGTATGTAACTAGTTAAGTATTGATTACTTACAAGAAGTAGATAACACTCAACTATCTTGCTACAGGAACCACCGTAGTGTCCAAGCTAACGTTCATTTCTTGAGATTCCAAGCCTCGATTCGTACTTATCCCTGAGTTTTCACATACAATACACTCTTTTAGTTCTTGAATGACCTGAGACATGGATGGTCGTTTTGAGGAAGAAGGATTCACGCATGCCATTGCCAGCTCGAGAGCTCTCCAAGCAGAATTAATATCATAATACTTGCGAAGGTTCGGATCCACAATCTCAAGAATATCACCTCCATTGATCTGAAAGCCAACCCATTGTGTTATGTGAGAATTTTTAGAGGTTTGATTAATCACGGGTTGGTTTGTGATCATCTCCAATAACACGATTCCAAAACTGTAGACATCACTCTTCTCACACAATCGACCTGAATGGTTATATCTGCAAGACAACAACATGGTATATACTTTTTAACCATTGAAGAAGGGATAGAAAATTTGAGAACGAGTGTTTGTGTATATGAAAACAAACAATACTTACTCGGGATCAAGGTATCCAGGAGTACCAGCAATCACCGTCGAATGCTGAGATTCGCCTCCACCTTGGAAAGATCTTGAGAGCCCAAAATCAGCGAGTTTGGCCTTGAAATTCTCGTCTAGCAATATGTTGGCAGTTTTGATATCTCTGTGAACCATCGGCGGTTTGCATCCAACATGTAAGTACTCCAATCCTATGCAATTGAGTCATCATCAATATTAATTAATTACTTCATTATATAACCAGTTGAATCGATATCTTATAACTTAGTACGGACCTAGTGCTGCCTCCAAAGCTATTTGAAGTCGAATACTCCATTTGATGATGGATCTACTTCCTTTTCCTGTATAAAAGATCATTAGACCCATTCAAGTTCTTCTAACAAATGCTACTAAAAATATTNTGAGGAAGAAGGATTCACGCATGCCATTGCCAGCTCGAGAGCTCTCCAAGCAGAATTAATATCATAATACTTGCGAAGGTTCGGATCCACAATCTCAAGAATATCACCTCCATTGATCTGAAAGCCAACCCATTGTGTTATGTGAGAATTTTTAGAGGTTTGATTAATCACGGGTTGGTTTGTGATCATCTCCAATAACACGATTCCAAAACTGTAGACATCACTCTTCTCACACAATCGACCTGAATGGTTATATCTGCAAGACAACAACATCGTATATACTTTTTAACTATTGAAGAAGGGATAGAAAATTTGAGAACGAGTGTTTGTGTATAAGAAAACTAACAATACTTACTCGGGATCAAGGTATCCAGGAGTACCAGCAATCACCGTCGAATGCTGAGATTCGCCTCCACCTTGGAAAGATCTTGAGAGCCCAAAATCAGCGAGTTTGGCCTTGAAATTCTCGTCTAGCAATATGTTGGCAGTTTTGATATCTCTGTGAACCATCGGCGGTTTGCATCCAACATGTAAGTACTCCAATCCTATGCAATTGAGTCATCATCAATATTAATTAATTACTTCATTATATAACCAGTTGAATCGATATCTTATAACTTAGCACGGACCTAGTGCTGCCTCCAAAGCTATTTGAAGTCGAATACTCCATTTGATGATGGATCTACTTCCTTTTCCTGTATAAAAGATCATTAGACCCATTCAAGTTCTCCTAACAAATGCTACTAAAAAAAGAAATATTCTAAAATAAATTCCCTCTACCAGGCTTTGATCCCAAAATTTTTAAGAGCAACTTAGATCTGAAGAACCATTTAGCCAATGTGTTATAGAATATAAGTATTACCTGACAAATGTTGTTTTAAGTCTCCATTGGGCAGAAACTCATAGATGAGGGCCAAGTGATCTCCTTCATAGCAATACCCGACGAGGCTCACCAAATTCGTATGGTGCACCCTCAAAAGAAGATCAACCTAAGGTAAGAGTAAAACTCATCTAAGAAAATCTAATCAAATGCTAAAACAGATAATATATACTTTAGTTGGGAAGATANACACGATTCCAAAACTGTAGACATCACTCTTCTCACACAATCGACCTGAATGGTTATATCTGCAAGACAACAACATCGTATATACTTTTTAACTATTGAAGAAGGGATAGAAAATTTGAGAACGAGTGTTTGTGTATAAGAAAACTAACAATACTTACTCGGGATCAAGGTATCCAGGAGTACCAGCAATCACCGTCGAATGCTGAGATTCGCCTCCACCTTGGAAAGATCTTGAGAGCCCAAAATCAGCGAGTTTGGCCTTGAAATTCTCGTCTAGCAATATGTTGGCAGTTTTGATATCTCTGTGAACCATCGGCGGTTTGCATCCAACATGTAAGTACTCCAATCCTATGCAATTGAGTCATCATCAATATTAATTAATTACTTCATTATATAACCAGTTGAATCGATATCTTATAACTTAGCACGGACCTAGTGCTGCCTCCAAAGCTATTTGAAGTCGAATACTCCATTTGATGATGGATCTACTTCCTTTTCCTGTATAAAAGATCATTAGACCCATTCAAGTTCTCCTAACAAATGCTACTAAAAAAAGAAATATTCTAAAATAAATTCCCTCTACCAGGCTTTGATCCCAAAATTTTTAAGAGCAACTTAGATCTGAAGAACCATTTAGCCAATGTGTTATAGAATATAAGTATTACCTGACAAATGTTGTTTTAAGTCTCCATTGGGCAGAAACTCATAGATGAGGGCCAAGTGATCTCCTTCATAGCAATACCCGACGAGGCTCACCAAATTCGTATGGTGCACCCTCAAAAGAAGATCAACCTGAGGTAAGAGTAAAACTCATCTAAGAAAATCTAATCGAATGCTAAAACAGATAATATCTACTTTAGTTCGGAAGATTACAGAACTATGAATACCTCTGCTTTGAACTCCTTATAGCCTTGAGTTGAAGACTGAGAGAGTACCTTAACGGCTACTTGTTCAGAGCCATTTACAGTACCGTGATACACCATGCCAAACCCTCCTTTACCTAAAACTCTTTGGAAGTTATTTGTCATTTGGATGACCTCTGAATATGTGAACCTTCTCCTGTTCTTATTAGCAAATGTAACTTCCCCCGTTGACGTCCTCGGTGGCAGGTCTAGACCTGCAGTACATCAGAATAAGGATGTTATCATATTCTTTGTTATGTGTATATCTTCATTTAATGCAGCAGAGCAACCGACATTCACCAGATACTCTTTGGGAGTACCTTTTACAGTTGTTGACTTTTTCTTTCTGAGTACAAGAAAAAGAACCACAATGACAACTGATGCAACAACAAGAACTGATGCAACAATTGCCACAGGAAATTTCTTCTTAGTTGGTTTTCTACATGAATCAGAAAGACAAAGCCTTGGGTTTCCTTCAACACTACATTAAGACAAGGGTTGTTCATGACTTTTAAGGAACAAAAGGGTCGTAGATGACAATTGAGAAAAGTTCAAAAGCTATGTAGAAAGATTCTTACAATAGCTTTAGTTCTTTCTTTTGAAGAGCTTGAGGAATCGAACCAGTAAGATTGTTCCCGCTTAAGTTTCTGTTTTAAAACGACTATGATCTAAGTTTGAATTCTGAAAAGCAATAGAACCTATGTTGACCAGAGAAACTTACATGAACGACAAGGATTTCATGTTGCCTAGAAACTCCGGCACTTCTCCAGTCAAGTTATTATTCGACAAGTCCCTAAATAAATGAAGAGAGGAATGTTATCAAATGTATTCCTGTAAATAATAGCAATTTCTCGCCTCTGATTAACAATGTTTATACTTACAGTTTTTCTAGTTGTGTAAGATTTTGAATGGCAGCTGCTATGGTTCCATTTAAACCACTTGAAGACAAGTTTCTAGTGACATGCACATTCAAATTGTTAGTGATCAAGATTACAAACAGATCTTGAAGAGTGCATGTGTACTACTTACAAAGAAGTGATTCTTGGTGGTGTAGACATATCCTTGGTGATGCAGTTTAATCCGTCCCACCTAAGTTGTTGAGGGACGCATGGATCACCTTGCCAGTTTATTATACTCAATGCATAGGTAGCTGCGATGTCTTTTATTGTATCCACTGACATAAAAAAGTTTTGTCTTTAGTACGCTATTTTTTTATGACTTATTTCTTTACTAACATCAATAAGCATAGTATATACCTAATTATATACATAACCTGAGAAAGAAAGTCACATACCGTCGCTTTCATCTGTTTCAAGCTGTGGAAATTGAATAACTTCGTAGAGTTCAAAAGCATTAAGTAAAGGTGGAAGAGTTGAGTTCTTGGTTCTTGTTAGCTGCAAACTGCATCTCCCTCCTTGGCATGTTCTCGGGACCACACTTGGGATAGTAGTTAGGCTAAGCTTGTTAGGAATGATAGGGCCAGCAAAAAATTCTCCGTTCAATAGGATGTTGAATTCTCTAATTTCATTTGCCTGCAAGTCTTGGATCTCAGCAAAGTGTACGTACAAGTAATATTCGGCAGTAAATTTCGGTGAATTCCAATTAACTGTCAGTGGTGCACTGGTATTAGTAGGCGTGGCAGCATTTTTCAGCGCATCTTGCGGTGGAACATAATTGTTGTTGTTATTTTTCACTGTGAGATTAGTGGAAATCTGTGTCCATTCCTTCGTGAAGAACCCATCCCATATGCGATCATAGACATCTT